>NW_014555679.1:1653829-1727282 GCF_001313825.1 Dinoponera quadriceps
GGGGGGGGGGGGAGGGAGAGGTAGGGTGGAAGGGCAAACGGCATGCGGACGGATGAAGAACAGACAGACACACACAGGCGAGGGCGAACCGCTTGGGAAATCATCTTACATTGCGCGCGCGAGCGACACCGCTGCCAGTAACTCTGTAACTTATCCCGACCGTTTCTCGAATGCTCATCGTCTTAGAAGGAGATCTCGTCGCGAGCGAGCGCCGGTTAATACCGCGGCGTTCACGAAAGCGAGTGGTCGTTTCGCGACAGAGACCGCTAAGTCTTCCCTCTCCCCCTCTCTCTCTTCTCTCTCGCTCTCTGTTGCGCGCGTCTCGGTCAATTAATCTTACCACCGCTCGATTATTTTTGCCGAATACGTCCATTAGCGAACGATTGGTACGCGCCCCCTGACGCGTATTAATAACGGTGTTTCATACCCGCCGCGAGGTGTATTTTTAGCAGGGTGTCCCGGAGAAAGGGGAGAGGCAGAAGAGGTCGTGGCTGGTGATAATTAATGATTATCGTGCGTGCCGCGTTCGAACGGGACGCGGATTTCCGATGAATTTCCACGCCGTGAATGCCGATATGATGCGCGCGAGCTCGCGAATGACTGAAAAAAATGCATCGGGACAGGCTCGGCTGGGGTTGAATTCGGTCCTCCCCGTTTGCCAGGCAATCACTCCTTGCTGCCTATCTATTTAAGCTATTTAAGTTAGCGACATTTCCCGTTCCCTTATTTGAGACATCGGCATATCCGTACAACGCGAAATTCGTATTTCACTGCTGAACCCGGTAGCTCGCCAATATCGGCCGAGTACGATTCTTACGTCAGCCGGCGGATCGATTGACACACGTAATCGCGTCAGTCGTCGCCGATTTCCTCGCCGACTTTTCTCAATCGTCCGTGCGCCGCCGTGTATATACCTTCGGCACGCCGTATACCTATCGCTATACACACCCTACGTGACGTCCCCGTGACGTCCTCGCGCGATACAAAGTTTCATCGCGCGGCTGATCCGTGAGGCGGACGCGGCTGCATTTTACGACTGCGTCCGACGTCGCGTCTACTCCTCCCTCCTTCCGCCCGCGGAATCGCGCGCTTTTGCCCGGCCACGCGAAGAATCGCGCTCGCTCTCTATCTCTATGTTCTCCCTCCGCCTCCTTTATTCTCTTGTCACCTGCGACGAAGTCATAAATTGCGCCACGTCGAACGGCGAAATTCGCGGCGCGCAGTTTATCCGACCGCACGTCATGCCGCGTTTCGCCCCGACTGTCGCACAGTCACGGGGAAAATGTCTCTCTCTCTCTCTCTCTCTCTCTCTTTCGCCGGCTACGTGAAGATCGACGAGGCGGGGAAAAGCGTCGACCGGAAATCCGACGTTTGCGCCCGCCGCGCCAGGACGTGCGTTACGATTTTACGTTGCGTTTTATTCCGAGATTCGGTTAAAGCGATGTATCGCGTGGAGATCGCCGCCGATCGCGATGAGTTGACAGAGAAAGCGAGAGAAACAGAGGGAGCAGCCGAGAGAGAGAGAGAGATAGAGAGAAAGCGTTATTTATTGTACGCTCCGAGATTGATTCCTCCGAGGCGCCTTAATAGAATGCAAGCAATACAATGTAAGCCTTAATACAGCGTAATTCTCGAAAAATAACATAGTACAACGATCATAAGATGGAAGTTGTGGGTGAATCAAGTAAGACGTAAGATTGAAACTAGAGAAAAACCAATGCGAAAGAGGGACAAATTGAACCTGATTAGCAACGAAAGAGAGACGGGAGATGAAAAGAGCCTTGTCTTGATGTCGCGGCGCTCGATTGTTATTAATTACTCGAGACAACTCGTGCTTGGCACGGTCATCCTCAGCGGAGATATCTTTAGCGGCGTTACACCGTCGCGCGCGATAAATAACATTCCGCGGTCGACTCGCGACGAGCGTCGCTTATTGATACGTACCGTAGATTTGCGTTTCATATTAACTTTTATCGCGCGCGTGACGACGCGAGAGCTCGAGTAAGAAGTCGCATAACAGCCGGCGCAACTTGAATCAATGGAACGCTCGCACAAACGCGCCACGTATACACACACACACACACACATGTGTCACATTGCAACCGCCAACGAGAAGTAATGAAAACGAGAAGAGCGCGCGTCTCGCTATTAAGATATACATCTGCCGCCCTCTTTCTCCGGAGGAGAAGTTGAGACGCGCGGATCGCGATCATCGGGCGCCGCTAATTATCATAAATTACAATAATTCATTATGCCGGCGAGCGCGCTATCGCGAGGGATCAAACGCGCCGAATGTCGCCCACACGCGCGGTTTTCGCGCGGCCGCGCGTACGAACGCGATCGTCGCCGACGCGTCTCGCCGGGCGTGTGCGTATCGATCGGCGGATATATATAGCGATATGTATACGAAAGGAGAGCGAGCTGGGACCCGGCTTGAAGGCGGGGGGAGGGGGNGGGGGGGGGGGAGTAGCGGCGCGCCGAGCAAAAGAAAAAAGAAAGAGAGAGAGGAATTACTTTACGCAATAAAACGGAGGGGGAGGAGGAAAACGACGGCGAGAGACGCGCCGAATAAATCTCTCTAGCGTGTGCGCGCACGATTCAGCCCTCGGAAATTGCGAGAGAATGTGTATAATCGAGTCCCCATTGTCCCGGGCGTGGTTGTCGACCCGGCCAATTAAAATAACAATATGCTCAATGGGCCGTTTTGCATGCAAATTAAAGGGGTCGCCCGTATTCGATTCTGTATCGACACATTTCGCCCGCGCTGCTGGAGACCGCATATCAGCCGGCGCGCCATCGGTCTTGATCTACTAGGTGGTCCACTGGCGTTAGATCGGCAGGTGCTCAAGACCGGGGATGTGTCGTCTCAGGACGGACGACCGCGAAAAATGAGCGCGACGGGATGAAAAAGCGGCCTCTCTCTCTCTCTCTCTCTTCTGCATGCGACTGCACGCTTCCCGCTTAGCGCGACGGGCGCGTCATTCCGCGATTTCATCGCACACGCGCATTATCCCGCGCTGTAAAACTGCACGGGCTCATAAATGCTCGCGGTTTCGTCTCGAGGCCGAGATAGAGATAGACAGAGAGAGAGAGAGAGAGAGAGGGAGAAAGAGAGAGGTTCTCAGTTTTTTTCCCGCAGCCGACTCTCGTGTCGCGCCGCTGGAGATAGAATTAGGAGCGTAGGGTAAAAAAAAGGGAGAAAAGAAGGGAAATCGTTTATATTACGGGCGGCGTGTAAATTTAACGATGACAAAAGGACGAATAATGCAAATTGCCGCGAGAAATATCCTTCTCCCCGTCCGGATCCGGATACTTATCCGGATTAACTTCGTAATCAGGTCACAGTCCGTAACTTCATGCATATTTACTATGTGGATGTGTTTGTCGCGATTAATTTGCGATGCAGATGAAACAAATAAAAGTACCGGCAACGGGGTCGATATAACGCGGGGGAATGCGGGCGTATCGCCGATTGATACGTACGGCGTTTTATTACGCTCGCCCGCTCCTCGTTACGGAATTCCTCGTAGAGAGGCTCGCGAGGCTCGCGGGAGAGCTCCTTCCGTCGATCGCCCGATCAGGCAGGATGAGGTCGCTTTATGAAAATGATCCCCGCACATCCGCGCATTTGCTAATACGCGAGCCCGAAGGCGCACCGTCAGCGGTGAGGGAGATCTTGATACGTCAATTTCACTTCCTGATTCCCGATCACGTATCCGGGCTCAACCGCGGCCACACACGCGGCCGGAATATCGATCTGCGCCGACACGTCGATATCCGGGAACAATCAACAGGATTAATGCGTGATCTCCTTCCCTCGGTAGCGGTACGAGATTATCGGACGTCTCGTGCCTCGCCGAGTCTCGTCACATCTGAGATCTCGCGAGTCTGGAATAAGACGTAACGTGGCGAGAATGGAGTAAAACGTCGCCGTCGTCGCCACGTCGGCGCGAAGAAGCATCGATATCGTGCGCGTTACGAAAGCGGCTCGTAAGTACGCGCGTGCCAAGTTAGATGGATGCGAAGCGTTCCGTCATGCATCGCCTCCTTCGTAACTTCCCTCGATTTTCCGAAGAGTTATCGGCGTTTGCGCGATTTTTATCAAAGGAAAGCACCGAAATCAACATACTTCGTATTTTGGGTCTCTAAAGGTCCGTGTGTCGAAAGTGTAAAATTGATATTTATACACGGAAAAAAGTGCTGGATTCCAGTAAATAATTACTCCTTTGTTTTACTTGAATTAAGTAAGCGTTATTTGAGCCTCAGCTCCGACTGCTATACACAATTGACGAAAGATTCCGCTCGACGGAGTTTAGTACTTCGCAGCCGAGAAACATGGGTATGTCGGTTTACCACACCTATATCAGCTTTGCTGCTCCTCCCCGGCGGATATTTTCGCGAGAACGGTCCGATTGCGAAATCGCGAATCAAACAGGCATCAGACAAGAGCGCCGGGCTCCAGCGGCGGTTAAAGGCCGACAAAGGAGAGGAGGAACAATCCCCGCTTTGCGTCTCCGAGATGAAGAGGACCTCGGCTCCGCATACGGCCACGTTCGGTCGAATTCATCCCAGAGAGATATACATATTTGGCGCGGCACGGCCAACGATTGCCTTCCCCTTCGAGCGAGGTTTCAAATTTCGTCACGCCGTGCGTACATACGCACGTACGTGCCGCATGCTGCGGTGGGTATGACCGAGGCACCGAGGTGGACCGGTGTTCGAAAAAATAATGAGAGCGCTCGCCGCCGCCGTCACCGACGCGTTATTTATTTCGCCTTCGCGCGATCGCCGCCGCTTTCGCGCTCGGCGAGAATTCGCGCCGGGACGAAATCAGCGCGAGGACGTAATTTATCGCGGCGATCGACCTTTTCGCAACTCCGCTCTTCGTGCGAGCGAAAGCGAGACGCCGCGAGAAAGAAGAATAATGTGCCGCCACCGTGCTCGTCGTCCTTCTTTTTGGACCACACGGAGGAAAAAGATCGGCCGAATCAACAGTGACAATGAACGAATCAAACGCGAGTTTTGGCCGAGGGAAACGGCATGTCTGGTTCTAACAGCCAAGTGCGGCTCGTAACAGCCATCAATTCGGCTCCCTTCCGCCGAAACGCGTGTTCCGTGAGTTTGGCTGGATCTATTTGACAATAAACAATCAAACGTGTTTTTTGGTAAAAAGAAAAAACATAATTTCTAGTTCTCGTAAATCAAATTTGAATTTTACAATCAGAAATTTCACTTCCTTCAACCGAAACGCGCTTGGTTGTCCATTGTTGGGCAGATCCAACCAAACTTATTTTTGGATGCGCCAGCCCGGCAGGTTTCGCCGAATCTCGTCTCGTCCTCCCTCTTCTCTCATCCTTCACGCTTCGTTTTTTTATCGCTTCATCCACTCCGGAGCCTTGCACCTCAGGTGGATCGATTATACGCTCGCGTGGCCGATGATTATTACTTCTTTCAGGCGTTCGATCCTCCGGCAGGAGAGAATTCCCGTCTGGCGGCGCGTCGTCGCGACGATCAGCGCTCGAGCGAGCGAACGGGATGTTTAACGTTTCGCGCGCTCATGTTTCTTCTCCGCGAGCGACACGCGATGTTGACCCTCGACCCGCGATCGCGAAGACAGATACGTTTTAATCCCGCGCCTGTTTCGAGATCTCGCGGCTTGTCGAGCGCTATTGTTTGTCAAACTTCCTTGAAGTTCACGATGTTCTCACCGCATCAGACGCCTCGGGACTTCTCTCCATCGCGCTGCAAACCAGTCTCACAATCATAGAGGAGAGTACCGTAGGTGAAAGCTGAACCGTGACTAATTTCTATGTACAATCGCATTTTATACGCGTCGCCAGGACGAAATTCGCACGTCTTGTAAGTTGACGAAACAAAATGCGCAGAATCAATTCTAACTAATATTTTTATTGCAGCTCATTGGTTGCTAAGATGTTGCCAAAGGAAACAATTTGTTGCTCTGACTTTTTTTTTAACGAAGTTTAGCTAAAGGAAGATTAAGTTAGCGGGACAATGTATATATACGAGTATGGCACAACTTGTCACGCGGCCTGCAAATATCGCAAACACCGACCGCTCACGCGCTTTTCCCCGCAATAGTACACGTATATTCTGTATACCATACGGTATTCTCGCGTTGCCGCGTTGTCATAATAATCATAACAAATTGCAATTAATTCAAAACGCTGGGCTGTTCCAAAACCCGGTGAGACGCTGTGAAGCTTTAACGAGACATTTCGGTGAAAGAAATTAATTCCGCTAAATCTGCACTTTATTTCTACGTATTTCGCCCCAACAACCACTGCAATTTATTTGCGCCCGACTGTTTTACACTCGTTTAATTAAATTTACTCAATTCGGAGAAGCGGTTTTTCGTATTCAGACTGAAAAACGGCCATTGATGCGAAAACGTTACCGCTAATTGGATTATTGCCCGAGTCGAAATTTTAACGCTACTTTGGCGCTCTTCAAGATAATAAACGTACTTTTAGGTGGCCTGTAAGCTAGTAGAAACTTGCCTGAACGATACTACACTTGCTAACTTCTCTCATGAATCTTCTGTTCTATAGATTAAATTTTAATGCTACCTTGAAGCTACAATTGCTGCGTACTTTCTGTACTCGAGCCCCTGTCCTACAACGAGCTGCTCGATTACGCTCGCCGGCTGGCGCGTCCTCGACGCGCCGTTTATCGTCGCGCGACAACGCGGCGCGATAAATTAGATGGAATTCTGATCAATCTGAGAGCAATTCGCGCGCGGCTCGTCGCTCGCTCGTCCGCTCCCGGCTGTTTTCGCATGCATAGCGGGCGCGCGAGGAAAAGAGAGATCGCGAGCGTTTATGCAGCGAACAATGCGAAAGAGGAGGCGGATAGAAGAGCGGCGCCGCGACCGGAGACCCGGGCCAGTCAATCTTCCGGCGAGAATTGGCCCATCGCTCTTCGGCAATTTATGCCTCGGTCGGCTGAAAAATGCCGGCAGCTCGTACGATGTGGCAAAGCGGAAGCGTTTCCTACGGCCGGTGAGGATATCTACGGTCCTGCCGACCAATTCTGCGTTTTCCTCTCCCTCTCTTATTTAGAGAGCCTCGGCTCGCTCCTCCACGCGTCCTCATTTCCCCGTGTTCTCGTCTCATTCATATTTATTGCACCCACGCTTAGCCCGCAGCAGTGTGCCGCGGCCTCGCGAAGCGCGCCGGAGAGCAGCGATCTCGTTTGTTAATGGACGGAAAGGGGGAGCCAGCCTCGCGCGTCAATGAGCACAGCGATCGTCCCCGACGTAATTGTTACCCGGCTGCCGTCTCCGCATCGAAATTTCCCCATATACAGCATAGATTAGACTACCCAAAGTTGTCCGAAATTCGATTATTCCCACCACGATATCGATTAGGGATCCCATTGCCTGCATTTAGCGGAAAAGAGTAGCTGTAAATTGGAAAGCGGAGGAAAGAAGCGGCGAAGCAAGCACGGGGATGAAAGGAAAAGTCACACGTCGGGTCGGGAGGATCGTCGGAAAATCAGTGGATCGTTGCGGATGAAAGAAGCGAAGGACAAAGGGACGAAGAAGCAGCGGCTTTCCCCGGATGATTTCCATTTCCTGTATCGGCTCCTTCGCTAAACCACGAGTTATCTTTCGACCTATTTATCTTACTCTGCGCCGCCAGAAGATAACCGGCCACCCGAACTCGACCACCTGTCCGTTCGGCCGGCACTATTTTTCTCCCGGCACGACGGCGGTGGACAGGATCGCTTTGAACAGACTTTAAGTGGTTGAATCCTGTCCTTGTGGTGTCCTCGGAATAGAATCGATCCTGCGAGAGTGGCGGCGCTCCCTCTGTACTTTTACTCGTCGTCGTCGTTCCGGAACTTTTCGCGAAACCGTGCGGAAGTTCGGTGGGAAAAACGCGAAGGGGCGCGGCAGATGAAGGATACTTTTGTGAACTTCGTTCCAAGTAAACGTCCGAGTACACTCCGCCGGAAGTTTCGCCTCGGCAGCCGTCCTTTTAAGACAGCGCGCAAGCGGGATTATCGACGTGCCGTTCCTCGCGATTGCACGACATCGTAGTACCTTACGGTGAAGGGAAGCGGAGCCGTCGCTTCTCGATAAGCCTTGAGAATGCAGAATCCGAAGCTCGGCACTCGCGAAATCGCCGAGTCATGGCGCGCGCTTGTTCTATTAATTTTCTAACAACTGCGGCGCGCGCGCTTTGCCCACTCACCGTTACCGTGCTATTCTCGAGGAGGCCTTGCCCTTGTGCCAAGTCGATTCGCCTACATATTTAACCCTGGAACGGCTAAAGGGGTCAGATTGACTCCACTTCCATTTCGGTGTGGATTTTCTCTTTAACACACAAGCGGACGATCAAACTCATTCCAGTCAAAATTTTCATCCTACCTTCGACCTGAAAAACCCATTTAAAGTCTACTTTGATATTCGGAAACTTATAGCAACTTCTTTTGATTCGATTTAATCTACAACTTCTGTTTAAAGTCTATAAATACCACTTGGGCGGTTTGCTGCTCTTATCGTGATGCTCCTAAATTCTTCGTAATTTTTTGTAATATAAGTTTTAATAAAAAATATAAGTAAATCAAAACTCTTCTTCTTTTTAAATATCTTTCGAATCCTCTTACAATTAATTAAAATAATAAACATGGAAATTTAAATATGTTTATATATGTTCAGATATATTTTGTATTATATAATTATTGAAGACACAGTTATTATCACAGTTTAAAAACTGCAGGAAGAATTTCCAATCTAACTTAACATCACTGTTCAAGTTCCTGATGATTTATACGAATATCTACATACATTTCATTATTAATAATCATATGAACATAAGTTACAACAATATTGTTAATAGCAATTAATTCAATATTATTTTGTACATGACACATTTATACATGTAAGAAAGTATATTGTTATCAAATATAAAATTATCTCTTTAAATAACTAATAATGAATATATTATCTTAATAAAGTTACGGGAACAGATTCAGAAGACTCGGGAAATTTTACGAGACTTTGCTGAAATCCTCTTTAGAACCTACAAGTGGTATTTTGTGCGTTTTATGTCATTTACAGGTACTAAGCAGGACTAAAGTTTCCATCTAAATTAAACTTACATCGACGCTCCAGAATCTACAGACGTTAGAAAATTTGAATCGAAAGTAGGTCTGAAATTTCGACGAATAAAAGTAATAATAAAAATGTCTGTTGATATTTTTACTTATTTTTGTCACAATTTGCTGTAAGAAATTAATGTGCGAGGGAGACAAATGTACTTATAACAAACTGATGTAATAATGTAATGTTAATTTCAAAATTATTGCCAACTTTAAACAATCAACAAATGTAATACTCATATATTCGGCATGTCTGTATTTTAAGTTGATGTGCAAAAATTAAAATTTATTTAATCCTGCCGAACGTTTGTATTTACTGCGTAATTTAACCAACCAAATATATTATATCAAAATATTTTCATAAATATAGACTTTTAATTTGTAAAAGAATATTATTTCATATTTTAAACATACACACATATTTAAAACACATACACGCCTCAGTTTACATTTATTTATAAATAATTATTTATAAATAAAAATTAAGAATTTTGTTTACGCATGAAATGTAAATAAATTAAAATATAGGTCAAATTCAGTCCCCATGTGAGTATTCACATAAAAAAAAAATCACGCGCTCATTTATGGGTTGACAGTTACGGGGATGTTCAGCGGTGACTTTTTCTAACCTTTCCCAAATATTAAACAGGAATAACGGAAACGAGAAAAGCAGCGGGGTCTGACTGGCCGCAAGGGATTTTAACTAGTTCGAAATAGCGGCCTTCCGGGGTTCACAAACACCGTTGGCAGGCTATTACGCCGTAGCTCGTGCGCGTTTTGTACACTTCGGCGCGGAATGCACCACCTCCGCGCGATATTTCTCCGTCCGACGACTAACGTCGACCGCGGCCCGACCTCGACTTTTACTCACGGTCGGCTTCCGGTTTGCGCGGTGACGTCGTCGATTTGCCACGTGACCTTTCACCCGTCGGAATGTCCAGAATGTTCCGGTGGGCGAGCCACCTCGCAAAAGGCGATAATCGGCCGGTGAGACGGGAAGAACAACTCGGTCGGATTTTGGCAGCTTATGTTGGATATGCGCGCATACCCGCACGTCCGCGACCTTTGCGAGGCAGGAGGACCGACCGCGCGTTCTCCGAGAATCTGCTGCTGCATACGGAAAGACGCCGCTCTCACACACGTGCACGGACTGCCGCTGCTCGAGCAAGAAAAGCCCGGATCTCCGTCTCGTATCCATCGACGGAATCGCGGATGTGACTTCCGAGCGTAACGAACGTCGGCGTTCGAACAAGACGGTTACCCGAGAAACGATTAATTCGAGGATCTTCGGGACGTGAGGAACGCTGGGGATCTCCGGCTTTCCGGATTTGAGAAACAGTCGCGGTATTTACTGGTACAACGAGGGGATCTCACTTAAGGACGTATCACCCGTATCTCAGAGTAATGAAAACATTCTGAACAAATTGCAAACTTATCTACATTGCACTTAAAAGTGCCACGAGAAGTTTGACAGTAATTCAGAGCCTGGATCGAAAGTTATTCCATTTTGAAACTACTATCGTATCAAAGATTAATATGCAGACATTATACGCAAATGTTTGAATTATTGATCATTCTGTTGCGAAAATACAGCGGTATAAAGTTCATAATTATACACGAAAAAAAAAAAGAGAAATATTTGGCATTCGCTCACAGCCAATTGTAATGCTCGAATGAAAAGTCGGGAATTTTCACGGCGGTAGAAATAAAACGCGCGCGCGCTCTCGTCGAACAAGCTCGATGAACAACAAAACAAGCTGGCTTCCTCGACAAACACATCTCGACCTGGGTCAATCGACGTTCGCGCAACGATCGCCTACTAACCGGCGTTGTGCGACCCCCCTCGTGAAAGTACTCGCTAATCCAATCGAGACGTCCGTAAATCTCAACGGAGCATTCCGAACGATATTCGTTCGTTTGTAGCGTGGCACGCGCGCTCGGATTCATGCTGCGTTCAACAATACGAGCGCGGAAACTGGATCGAACAATGGTTACAACAACAGTATGGGAACTATTTTAGCGCGGGTCTCGCACGAATCCGGCGAATTGGGACAACCCGCGAATAGCGGCATCGAACGTGATTCGAGCGCGTCAAAAGCGAGCCCGGCTTAACATTGCGCGGACGCTTTAATAGCGTCGTATCACGGAATAAGAACGATTCGTTATTAGAACGCGTGTATCCAAAAGTGAGAAAAGCGGGATGCGCGTCTCGCGTGAGGGTGATATATTTCCACGGGTTATAAATTTTAACTAACTGAAATATAAATGTAAATTTGCCCTTAGATTAAAAGATCGAAAAAGAAAAGAGAGTCCGTGTGATCGTGCATGTACATATGTGTGTGTGTGCGTGTGAGTGTGTATGCACACGAACCGAAATACAGATCGTGTGGTGCGATATATAAATTCTACATCACCGAAATACGATTGTGCAAGAATTATGTATTAAACTTACTTATTTCGAAAAAACAAACTGTCGTGAGAAAACAGAGAGAGAGAGAGAGAGAGAGAAAGGGAAGGCGCTCTCTCACATAGAATAATTAATTCGAGAGGAAACACCCCGCTTATTATTTCCGTCGCGCGCGTTTATCCCCCAACAGAATTATTCTACCGGAAAATTGCAGACGCCGGATACTCTGTCTGCGGGAATTAATTCTCCCGGTATCTAACCGGTCACTCGAGCCATCACCATCCGAGAATCGACGGTGAAAATGATAAATCGGACCTTAGTTCGGGCCCGTCGCCGTGCGGCAGAGGCGAGATGCGGGGAAGAAAAACACTCCAACGGTACCCTGAGGGCAAACCGGGGTCCATTCATCGTCAGCCGTCGGAGGAAGTCCCGAACTGGGACTCGGATATGTGTCCAGGGTCAGTGTGCCGCTGGTCAGCCCGAAGAAATAGCTTGGCTTTGGCGCGTGGCCAACCACCTTCGGGGAAGTCTCCCTCCCTCTCTCTTTCTCTCTCTACCTTCATAGACTCTCCTTTCCTCGCGACGTCCTTCTGTTTCCATGACACGGAGAAAGCACGCGAGCACGATTCTCGTGTCGCGATCCGAATATCTCAGCGGACCGATAATCGTACACCTTAACCGATTCCTCGGTCTTTCTTTCCGAATCACACGTTTGCGGGTGTGCGAGAAGGCGAATATACATCGCGGGCGCGGAAACTATTTCCAATTTCGACCTCTTGTCCCGTTCGCGTCTTCGTACGTACGAGCGGTGGGGGGGGAGTAGTCGCGCTTAAACCCGAGTCGCGGAGAGAATAAACGACGCGTAAGAAAAAAGAAGGAAGAAAAAGGAGGAAAGAAGGATAGTGGGCGAAATTTAATATTCAACGAATATCGCGCATGACTCGATACTCGAGAGGCCGCGGGAGATCCGGCGCGAGACAATATCGTTCCGCGGAGAGAGCACTGCTCGGCGAGCCGTGACCACCACGGGGAATAAAAATGGAGGACTTTTGAAAATTCAAATCTGCGCCCGAAGATAGCGGGTAAGGAACGCGCGTTCCTGAATCCCGGCCTCCCTTCTCTCTCTCTCCTATTCTCCGCGGAACTATGCGCGCCGGAATTGCGAAACCGCGCGTTGTAACTTTCGAATCCAGATGCCGGGGCTTCGGGGAATATATTGCGTAATGCTTGAAACGGGGAACCATCGGCGTACCAATTAGTGGCGGCTGCCAGGGGGGGGGGGACCTACGGTAATACCGACGAAACGTGCCGCCACTTTAGCGTAACTGGATCTGTTACTAATTGACGGTCGAGTGCGTCGCGGGTCTGCTCCGAGCGGGCGAAATGGAACGGACTTCTTACGCGTATGACCGTTGGCAGTGTGTGACTGTCATCTCGTCAGAGTCGAGTGAAAGTTCGACCGAATAGATTTAGATCACAAGAGGTTAATAAACGGGGATTATGTTTTCAATGTTGCTTAAGAGGATGTCGGAGTGTCAGAATTCACTAGAATTCCAGGAACTCTCGAACTGCGTACAGGAGCCCAATTAGTTCCCGAGAAATTGTCTATACGGAGTCGAGACGTCTTAAGAAGAGAGGTAAAAAGTGTCGGGCTTTAAATTACCAAAGTGGAACACGGTTCGAGAAAGAGATTCGAGACGCAGGGGGGTGTGTGTACGCGCGATCGTTAAGGCTGTCTAACCGAAAGCGAGACACAACTCTATCATTGTAAAATATTAGCCATCACCGTCGCCGAGATTGGCCGGTCCACGTTCAGAACTGTGATTTACGGTTAGTATTTATCGCGGCTACTTACCGCTGATTTATGACTAATCTGACATTCCTCGCGCGCGCATTATGTCACACATCGCAGCCGTCTCTCTCTCTCTCTCTCTCTCTCACGTAATAGACGCAACGCTTTAAAAGTCACACACGCGACGGCGACAACGAGTCGTCTCCTTTTTGAAGTAGCCGCCTAGCGTTCGCCTACAAAGCCGCACACACCGAATTATCCGCAGCTGCCGCCGTCTATTATTATCTCGATTCTTCGCGCGTGACGCCGAATCAGGCCAGTGATGCATCTCGATCATCGCGCGATAACGCCGATGACGTCGATGGCCCCGCGCCAAGTCACGACTGACAGCGGATTAACAATCGATTGATCAATTTCCCGCGAATTCGCCGCGACGATATCCACCGACAATGATGCGGACGGATTTATTCCGCTTGACTGTTTTGAGAACAGGACCCGAGTCGGGACGATCCCGCCGGCACGCCGCGTTCGAATTTTTCTCTTTCACGGCAAAGCTCCGATAAGCGCCGAGACTATATTTGCGCAGCATCTCGACCGCGATAATATCGTAAACAAATATTTGCGCCGAAAGCGCACACACATACACACACCACAGTGTGTCATGGTCTTTTAAAGAGACACACGGGGCGCGCGAGATAAATTATGCTCGCCAGTGCTCATGTCGCGATATCGGCGGTCCTCCATCTGCGACGGCGACGGCAAAAAGAGAGTCGTCTATCGAGCAGCTTGTATTTCAATTCCATTCTCCTCGGCGCGGAAAGATGGAGATAAAGAGAGTGAGAGAGGAAGAGAGAGAAAGAAAGACCCCGCTGCGTCGCATTTTCCCAGATGGTCGCGGGAACCACTTCGAAGCGATGTTCGTACGACTTCTCCGGCAAAGACGAAGGGACAGAAGAGGAGGAGATGGTGGTAGAGCCTCCTCCTCCCAAAGGCTTCCAAGTGGTTGGAGCGCGTCCTTGAGGCAACCTCCCGACAAGCTCGCCGCCGCCGCCGGTCGCGTCTTACCTGAGCACGGACACTTAAGCGGCTTACCAGGTAATTTGCCAGCGAGATCGATAACCGATAATTTACACGCCGGTTACACGACGTCCTCGGACGACTCCATCGCGCATTGCGGCGCGCGTGGGTGGTTTACGAGGAGTCGCGCGCGAGCACAACGCCGATTACACCTACACGCTACACCGTGTGTCTTCACCGTCGCCGTGGAGGGTATGCGGGTATCGCTCGTAAAATCCTCGGGGCTGGATAGATAGAGGTGTCGTCGTCGTGGTCGCGAGCACGCGACGATCGTCGGCGCGATGGCGTAATACGCGAGTCGACGCGGACGACTCCGGGGAAATCGATGAACGGGCAAACGGGCGAATAGATGAATGGGATAGATCATCGCCGATGGCGATGTCGACGCGTGGGAGCCGTAATTGTCCCTATTGTCGGCTCGTTTGTTTGCTCTCCGGGAAACGCGCGCACCGACCACGTCGTTTCCACGAGCGAATCCGCGAACGGTGCTCGTAAATGCTGAGAAAAAAAATCCCAAATGGCAACAATTACCAAGACTAACCAAAGTGAAATAATTTCGACTGAATTGTTTGGTTAGTGCGACCAAATTATTTAGTACTACGTATTGTACACAGTATACGGTACTATATATAATCTATGCTGTATCCGGGAAATGTTTATACAGATATTAGAGCGCGAGATGTCAAGTTGATTTTTGCGTTAACTCGCCTTCCGTGACAGCTTGTAATACGCGTAATTGAAGAACGCAGTTTCGGCGCGTTGTAATGAATCGACGGCGGGGAGGAGGGGAGAAAGCCCTTCTCTTAAAACGGAACTTCCTCGTGATAATTTTTTCCACGTAATTGAGAAATCCAGTCTGCGCAGGGAGATGCATCCCCTTTTGGCGCGCGAGCGGCGAGGTTTCGTCTAGATTGCGTCACAGCCAGGCGGACGGAAGGACCCCGAGAAATAAAATGATAAAAACACGTCGGCGGAAGGAGAGGATGAGAGCGAACGTGAATGCGAGAGAGAGAGAGAGAGCGAGGGAGAGGAGTGACGGAAGGGAGCAGCAAGACACAAGGGAACTCTCTCGTTCCACGGCTCGCCTGTTAATTACTGGCCTTATAACCAGTCCGTGCCTCGTACTATCCACAGAGCAGAAAGACGGAGAAAGAGAGGCAGGACAGAGAGAACGACACAAAGAGAGGGATTCGAAGCCCCCAGGAGCCGGCTAACCCCCTGCCGGCGTCCCGTTAATCTCACCTTAACAAGGTTTAACTACGTCTCACGAATTCGCCAGGTATACGTACGTATCACACACGGGTACGAACGTGCACACGGGACATCTTCTAGCGCGCGAACACATATACGGTATGTGCACACAAATGCGTTCGTATATACGTGTGTGTGCGCACTGTATATGTGCACGCACGGGTCACATGGGGATGTATAATTAAGTTTCTGGGCCCGCCGCCCACACAGGATGTGTTAAACCGATATCTATTAACCCCTTCAGCGCCGCTGTATCGTTTTCAGCTAAGCGTCTCGGACGAATTAGTATCCCGCGTTTGATTAACGTTTTCACCGCTCAAGGGTGGGATTACGCACTGATGGCCGACCGGGCACCGTCACCTCCGTGAACCGTAAAACGGAATGCCCGAAACACTATTGTAATATTCTTACCCATGTAGGAATCGTATACATTCGGCCATTACTGTGAACCGGCGAGGTACTAATTCAGCAATGAAATATGGATTTCATGTTACGATAACAACGCCTTAAATAGGAAAGCGGGAGATGTCACTAATGCGGAGCCGAAATAACTCAGCGATGAGAGCAATTGCCCGGCAAGCGAGAGACTTGGGCTTTAGGGCGTCCTAATTTGATCTGGGACATATTTTGAAGGACGTGAACAATTTTTTTTGAATATTTAAAAAGAACGGTTATTCGCGTGAACTCCTTTCTTTACCTTCCTTCTGAAGATGATGTTTAGTACCACGTCCATGTTAATTTTGTTAGATTCTAGCACTTATTATCAAATCCTTTTTCAAATATTCTTTTCCCAGCCTACTGGAAATCATCGTAGTCAGTTACGGTATTATCTTGACTCATTGCTATCCCACCGTATTCCACCGGTATTAAATCGGCACTGGAGCCGATACCTCGCCAGTAGTTATTTCCTACTTGGGCGCATATTCGGAATTGCGTCCGGCCGCTTCCCCCGTGCATTATCCGCGGCGGTATTCCGCGCGCACGCTAGACATCAGCGGATAATTTCGGGGCCAATCTATGCGATATAACGCGTCGTGGACGCGAGTGGTGTGAAGCCGAGTAACTAATACGCGCAGTTCCATCTGTCTATCGCGTGATGGAATATGCACATGCGTGCGCGAATGCGAATATACGAACATGTATAATGCTCAGATAAGGCGATTTCGCCGCGGGAGACGCGTTAAGCCGATATCTATTAAGGTATGTGTACACGCCTGGGTGTGGGTGTACAGACGTATGTGCGTATGGACGGGTACGTGTGTGCGCGCGCGTCATACACCCCTCCATGATACAGCTTGACGATCAGCCTGAGCGAATTGCCCCGAGCAACTTGAGAAATGTCATTAAGGGCCCGCCGAGGCGCGGCCAATATCCACGTATCCGCCGCTATGTGTCAGCCGTATTAATAAGCATTGAGCTATTGCGTTTAGATCACAAGATGCAGCCGCCTAATCCTCCCGCCTGCCGATCGTCGGATAATGCAATCACCGACCGCCTCTTTTCTCCATTAAACGCCACCGGGTGAATACCGATCTCAGATAAGTCATCGTCGTAGACCACGCTCGGGGAAACTACTCAGTAATGGCAGCTGAATCTCATTAGCTAGTTCGAACTTGATTGCCGTAGCTAAAAGTCGGCTATTAGAAGTAAAATGCATTTGATACGAGGTGCAATTTTATTGGCTGAAATTATTAACACGAGTGGCTAAGGTTAGTTATAATTATGCTCTCGCTCTCTCTGTTTCTCTCTCTCTCTCTCTCTCTTTCTCGTTTGCTCTGATTACATCGTATATAGACAGTACGAAACACATTTATATCTATCTACAAAGTGGAGTAGTATTTAAGATGATTGATTCATGATCCAGAGGTCTCGGGTTTCGAGTCCATCAGTGCTTGAACGTTCTTTTCAGATACGATATAATTATAATAATAATAATAATAATATAAATTGGACATGAAACTATTTCTGATATTAATCATACAATGATTGCGATGATCAGAAGTAGTTCACGCCTTACAAAGGTAAGGCAGCGCAGCACGTGTGCTGATATTAATGTCTTACCTGAGTGAAACGATAATCACGATATTATTGTGAAGTTGTGACGAATGAGAATGATAATTATTAAATATTATATAACATAGCATTAACACATATATAGTATAGTATCAATGCAGCATTAAATCACGTAAATGGCGAAGTTTAAGACAAAATCATTATACACTAATTCCTCCTGTGAGTGCACGTGCGACGTGATCCGTGCAATAACAATAATTGAGGGAATAAATAACGACAGGAATTCGGCGGAATGCCGGGATTCCGAGAGGAAAAAATCCGCAACGATGTATCATATCGCAAAATATCTTTGAATTAGCCCCTCGCTTCATTTGCGTTTCGCGATAAACGCGTTAATCAGAGCCTCGCAACGGCGCGGACATGCGCGTCGCTAATATTTATGAGCATTTTTGCGGCGTACATTGCGGTCCCGCCCTCCATTATTTCCACGGTCATACGCGGCAAACTCACCATTTTTCACGCGAATTTTCCGAAAATGAGGTTTCAACGCTCGCTCGCCAGCCGTCGGCTGTCCGACGAAATTATCCGCTGCCATGAGCACGTCTGTTTTTATGTAGATACATGTCCGCCGCGCGCTCGCGCGCGACGTCGCTGGTAAAGCGGCGGGCGAAATGATTTCCGGGCGTATAACGCGCGTGTGTGTAACTTTGCGCAAATTCTCCGCCCCCTTTCTGCTCTTTTTCTCCTCCTCCCTCGCCCTCCCTTTCTCTCTCCGCGATGTAATAGTGATTCTAACGCGGATTTATAGTTTCCTCCGCGCGATTTTGAAATAATTCCTCCTGCGAAATGGAAAATATATAAGAGTCGATTCGTGAAATACACACGTGCGGACACGCGCGTAATGTCGCCTCGTCGAAGCAACGACGCTCTCGTGCGTCCGAAGAGAAGAACAACGCCTCTCGTCGGCGTAATTCGCACGGTTTTCGAGTGAATGGCGGGCGGCAGCGGAGGCGGGTTACACGCGGGCGGCCGATGAGCGTAAATTGTTGACTGCTCGCCGGGAAACCCGTTAACCCGTTTCGATTTATGCCTTCCATATTTTATAACATTCTCGACATCGTCACTCCGCCGACCGCATCGAAAATAAATGCGTACGGCGCGAGAGAGAGTGGGAGGAGAGGGAGAGAGGTCTCGCGCACGTGAGCCCGCTTGTAATTGTCGACGGACCGCAATCCGTTATCAAACCGAATGATCGAAACGACACGACGAATTAATTGGAGCAACGCACTCGACTCGTCAATCCGCACACAATTATCGTCGGATAGATGCGCGTCCGGGCCCTCCTCCTCATTTAAATCGCACAGCTGACAGTCGCGCCGCGGCGTGCGACGTGCACCGCGTTATAAAATCGCAGGTAAATGTCAGGATCGCGCTGTTATTATGGGAGCACGCACGAGATCGAAACACAAACGGGAGAATTATCGGGCGTATTCCCGACGAAGCGACCGACATCGAAATCGATGAAACCCGCTGCTGAAAAGTGAACGCCACCGTCTAGACGCGTCGTGGAAGATGATTACTCGAAGAAACGGCGTTCGGTGTGATTAAAAAGATTACTGGCTCGCAAATTTATTTTTTCGTGAACCTTTTCGAAGTTCATGAAATTTTCACGCGAGTACACAATGTTTCTCACTGTGTGTATACGTAAATTTATAAACATAAGCGCGCTTAACGCGGGCGGAGTCTAGCCGAAAATGTTACACACGTCGAAACGCGAAAAACGATGATTTCCTCATGAATTCTTAAACAATATGTAAGTCTGATCGATATTTCCTTGCTATAATGTCAAAGTTATGTATCATAAATCATGTTTATAAATATTTAGCGTAGATTTTTCGAATTTCTTCGCGTCGTATTAACCATAACCATTCTAACAGTATTGTCACAGAGCAGTTACTTTAAAAACCGATGACGCGCAGTAGCTATTCGGAAGCGTTATTCGCGGAGCGCAACGAGCCGGATATACAATAACGATTAATATATATTACTACGAAAATTGCATGCATAAAGTATTCCCATGTAATTTTCATAATTAATCGTTAATCATTAATCCTCTTATTTTAAACCGAATGTGCATAAATAATACGCTTTAATTATGAATGTGTACGTATATAAAATAGAATACACGTAGATCCACCCTCCCCCTAATTGATCCCGCATAACGTATCGTCGCTTTACAAAGCGACGAAGCGCGAACGACGCTCCGGGAGAGGAAGTAATACCCGTGTTGCGACCAGATTGTATACCTGAATTAAGACGGTCGCGTGTCACATCTTTATTCTGTGGCGTGCCGAGATCGTGGGCCTTGTCGTCGGACGCCTTGTATACACGGGACGATGAAGATAAAGAGGCGAACGAGAGACTCGGCCGGGTCACAAGTGTGCGTTAACGAGCGACACGTCCCGTCATTAACGTCGACCGAACGAATCAATTTCAAGCGCGGGCCAGGTAAATCCGCCGCCGCCGCGGAGAAAGTTGACGATCGCGAGCGCGCTCGGTTAGAAATTTTACGGTTGCGCGCGCATATCCCGGACGGCGAATTAAACCAATAAGGCTTGCTCTTGTTCCCCGATACGCGACACGGTTCGATAACGGCTCGCTCTTTTCGACGGAGACTGTTTTTTTTTGCCCTCTGCGGAGTATCATCCGGAACAACAATGGTGGCTCAGTTGGGATTTTTCTTTTTATCGCATGGACGGGAGCGAGAACGTATAAGATCGCTATGGGTGGAGAAACGATCGTGCGCGGTTTGTATCTCGCGAGATTTTTTTCGCCGATGCGAAAACACCGTCACACACCGCGTTACAGCGAAGTCCTGAAAAATACAGCGGTGCCGTTTAAGAGAGGACGAGCGAATTATATTTTTTCTTTCCCACAGAGCGCGCAAACCGGTTGTTGCGGCTGCCGTATTCGGGCTCTTCCGGTGGCTATAAATGTCCTACGCGATAATTTTTGATTTACCGGCCGTCTGTGCGAAAGTGACAGCATCATTTTTATTTATGAGACGCGAAACGCCGGGGAGCCGTGAAATTTACATCGGCGGCAGGCGCGGAACTCGGTTAAATCAAGTCAGAAAATTACCAACTAATGCAGTCAGCTTCGATTGCGCGATCGATCCCCTCGGGACAGAATTCCCCGTCTGTATCGACCGGTCTGATGTTCGCCAAAAAAAAAAAACTCGAAATGGGATCAATCCACGCTGATATTTCGTTGGAGCGGCAATCGTTACACACGTCAGCGTATTAACACTTTAATGGCCACACGTCTATGCAGTCAAACGTCGCCAGGGGCCGGCAATATTTTTGAAGAATTAATTAAAAAAAACTTTATTAAAATTTGTTGTTTACATTCATAAAATAACTTGTTTACATTCATAAATCATCACACAGAGAGTGTGGTACTGGCCAATAATCTTCGGCGGTAGCATCACACACATGTTGTGTGAGCGGACAATAACAGTTGTTCCGGCTATCACACACATGTTGTGTGAGCGGCCATTAAAGTGTTAATGAAAAAATTAATAATTAAAACAAATTAAATCTGGCTAGACTGTTGAGATAATTGGATATTAAATAGTTTTTCTTCTTCAAGTCTCGATAAAATGACCGTAAGTACGCTGAGAGAAAAATCTCTGAAAAGTAAAAAAAAATGTTTATTCAGGTACTAATTCAGGTAATAATTACGTATTTACTTATATTAATGTACATATTTTTCTAAGAAAAATTTTTTCCACATGAGAAAACATACATTTTCTAAATCTGTAGCTTTGCATGAGAATAATTATTGTATTCTATTAGTTTACAGCCGGTATAGCGTTATACTTCAAAATTTCCTACCGGCTTTTTCAAGTTCAACGTAGAATTAATGCAAAATCAAAATTTTGACTCGAATCTCGTAAATTCTCAAGATACCGGGGGCCACCCATAAGAGACATTCAGGATCGCGTATTAAAATCTATATACACGTATAATATTTGCCTTTAATATAGCATGGTTTCGACGGAATATGCGGGTGCCGCAATTTTCCCATAGCGTTTGGAATTACGGCGGTGTAAATTCTTAGATATAAATTACACCCGAGAGACCCGGCTCGCTCGCGCCATGATCCAAAATTAATAAGCCTGCTGTTTCTATTTCGCGCGGGGTTAATTTAACACGCCGTCGATGGAGTGTACAACTTAACGTAATAAAGACGAGGCTCGGTCGTGTCGGTGGCGAATCTCCCTCGGTTACGACGCGACGTAAAAATGCAGCGCCGCAAAGAGCGTAATAACTTATTCCGCGGACGTATCCGTTCCATTCGGCGATTCCTGCTTTTGTCACGGGAGGAACTTCCGACGCGGGGCCCGCCAGTCGTCACGAGGAAGATTTTCTTTCCACGTTTGCGAGAGAATTCGTCCGAATTCCTTCAACTCGATGTGAGTCGCGAATGAGGGGGGGGAGGGCTGCACGCTCGCGGAATAAAATATAATCCCACCGATAACGCTGTGTCGAGTGTTAATCCCGACGGTAATACGTTAGGCCTATGAAACCTGCACGCGTTTTCTCTCGCTTCTTTCGTGTAACACGCTATATCTCATTTCTATTCTTCTTACGCAAAAAAAATCGAGAATAATAACTATATAATAATTATAATAATTATAATAATAACTATATAATAATTATAACTATGTAGAATTTTTTTCATGCGAAAGCAATTTTGATCTTTATGCGAGATTATATATATTTTTGCTTATATATGAGAATATGAATCTTGCCTTCATACTAATTTTTTTCCGTATATTATCAGGCCGATCCAGTGAGATAACCGGTTTCTTGGCGGCAGCCAGTCTGCAAGGGTAATAAATAAAAATTGCTAATAAACTTAATAAATGTAAATAACATTCATGAGATCGAAAAAGAAATGCAGGAACCACGCTTTTTACCATTTATTTCGTGACGTAAGTCTGAGAGAACCGTGAGATGTTACTTGTTATACTGCCACTATCTTACTTCGGTTTCAAGATCGCGGGTGTTACTCTCAGGGTTAAGCTGCCGTTTGGCTACTTCTATAGAAAGCCGTTGCAGCCAAAAGCGGATGATCCGGACGCTGCCGTGTATTTCAGTTGCAAAACGGCTGCCTCACGGGCCACGGCTGTTTATTATTCGCGGTCTGCGCCGTAAAGGAGGCGATTTTCGCTGCGACGGCGTGGCGTTAAATCGCCGCTATGTACGAATCCGACGGAGGGAGGGCAACACGAGTCGCGCTCGAGACACGTAAAGCCCGCGTATAAGCGCGAGCCACGGGGGGAAAAGTTAGATATATGAAACCCAATCCGCGCCATACGTTTCCCCGATAGATCGGCCATACGTACGCGGCGGAATGGATTTAGGACGGGGATAACTGCTAAATTTCAAGCGTTTCGTCTGATTTGAATAAAAATCGCCCGACGCGGTCACGGGAAACTGGTGCGTGATCTACGCTTTTCTTTGTCACGTGTGTGTTATTTCATATGCCTAGGAATGCGGTGTGAAGTATTTTAATTACCGATCCGATACGCAATTACCGGTCCGATAATTTATTCAGTCGCCTAATCGCGTCATATTATTCCGGAATGCGTCTCGCGCCGTCCGTCGGGAGACGATAAAAAAAAAAAGTATCAGGGATCGATATACCATTTTGTTTTAGCATCTAAAACCTTGTTGAAGGTAGAATTAAAATTTATATGCACGGATGCAAAGTTGCGGTATATCTTCATTAAAATATACTGTTTTTTTTTTTTAATTACATATTATCGATTCACGGAATAACCTAATCCTAATCTTTCTTACGTGGCTCAGCGACAGACGATAGAGATTAGCGCAAGATTCAAAGTGATGAAAAATTTCAAAGTTTTAACTAAAATAAAATAAGTTCGTCTAATAAATTATTTATCGCTTTGTTTGTTATTTCAAGTTTGGCCATCTCGTTCGCGGCGAACGTGGAGCAAGCCGTCGCTTAACGGGCGTGTTCCTTCAAGGCCGACGATAAATCGACCTTCACTACTGCGGACCGTCGTCGTCGGGCCCGTCACGCTCGGTCGCCGCCGCCGTTGTCGGGCGATACACACACAAGGTGTCGGGATTTATTACTAATTATGACTCGGCCGGATAATTACATCGTCGCCCTCCGCGTTCTCCTAATGAGTGCGGGAATTTCCTAACGTCACGTTACGGGGGAGGGGACATTATCGAGCGCTCGTGGCTTATCAATTACCGAAAACGCAGGTCCGACGGCTGCCTCGCGCAGCCCGGCGAGAATTTTGCGTGCGAACGGCGTCGTGCCGACGATAATGAGCCTTGCCGATAATTAATAATCGCCGGGGCGACGATAAGCGGTTACGGAAGCACAGTCGGATATTAGCACGCGCGGGGCGTGCAAGGCGGCTCAGGACCGCAAAATCGAATGCACGTCAGGCGAGCATGAATGCGCCGTCAAGCAAGCCGCCTGGCGTTATCGGAGGTTTATCCGTTAATTAGTGCACCGGCCGACATCGCAAGCGCGAGTGCCGCGCGCGCTTCAGCGATAGCGGGCGTGCGTGTCGCGCGCGCGTTTGACCTCGCGGCGCTCGTCGCACTGCCGAATTAGCAAACAATGGCACGATATTCTGGAATGATCGTGCATAATTCTAAGATCTCTCGTCGAGAGCGATGTATATAACACGGATGCAATGTGCTTGACAGATATAGACAGTTTTACAGTCACTATTTTACAAAGAAATCGTATGAAGTTGTTTTCTGTTATGTATCAGCTTCGTGATAAAGAATAGCGCACAAAATCCTCTCCGTAGTAAAACGATCCACCTAGAAACTAATTTTGGCTCTTTGTGTGAAAAACAAGTACGCTCGCTTGAAATTGGACATTTTCAGTACGCAGACACGTAATAACCGCGCTTGTCAGTTGCATTCGAGGGTTTAATATAATCATTTCGTTGCCGGAAATTCAACTGGAGGACGCGTGTTCCATCGAGAATTATGTAATTCGACATGGCGAATTAAGAGAGAAAGAGAGAGAGCAGCTCTCCAATTTAGTGTTCCGTTAAAAAAAAAACACACGCCATAAAGACGTGATAACGTTTCGTAGTTTTCTTTCTCTACGTTTTCCGCAGGATAATGTGGCTATAAATCAATATGAGAGTGCGGTAAAATCGGCCGGCGGTACCGAAACGAAAGCTACGCGATATCGATTAAGACTCGGCCGTGCGAGCTTATCGTGGCTTATCGTTTAATTAGCGCACCTGCATCCGCGCGAGAGCCCACTGCAGGTGCGCATCTTGCCTATCGCGCGCGCACGCATTCACGCACACGTACGACCGCACGTGTGCGCGATTGCAAGCGCACGGCCGATGGCGACGTATGCATTATTGTGTTTATTCGCTGACTGGCGTGTTACAGATAACGGTTCCGCTGCGTGCGGAGAACGGCCAGAGAGAACATTACGTATCTCCTCGATATTATTCAATACATCGCTGGAAGGAGCGTATCCGGGAGCGAAGGGAGAGCCGCGGATGGTCGCGTCATTACAGCCGGCTGTGAATACGACGCCGCGAGAGAGTGAGCGTCGACCAGCTGTTTTGTTTTTCTTTTCATTTGTTTCGTCTTTTCATGGAGATGCCATTCCTGAAAACTTTGCCGGCAAAATACCGACTTTTTTTTTCCTGCGAAGTTTGCGTCACATTCACTGCATAGAATTATATAAATAATGCTCTTACACAAAGTACGCGCGAAAATGAACTGGAGGCATTGCTCCGATATGCGAGGAAATCGTTGAAAAGATAAGTTTCCAAAATTGACATCTCCAGACGTCAGTTAACGCAAATATTCACGTGTTACCTGATACAGAAGTACGGCAGGTTGTACATACCAGATGTGTCGGTGCTCCAATCTGAAAAATATCGAAGAAAGATTTTTAGGCCTTTTCAATTAAATTCACACGGAAAACAGTAATTTTGGTCGCGTATCCCGATCGCGCGTCACGCCCCTGAAAGCCTCGTTTCCGCGCGCGTTTTCCATATTTCCGTACGCGCGCGAGATCACGTCCGTTCTTTCGCCTACGAGTTTCGAAGTGGGAGTGATGCCCCTATTCATAGCCGCGGGTCGACACGTTCGTCCATGCGTCTGTCCATAGTAATGCAGATTCGGACGTGTAACCAGGCGCGCGTATGATTACGGATAGAGAGAGAAAGAGAGAGAGAGAGAGAGCAGCGGCGGCATATCGCGCGTTAGATACGGTATCCTCGCGAAGAGTAAAAGCGGATAGCCCAAATTGCTGACTACGTTGCGTCGTTCCTGCGGCATAAATGGCGTACACACACACACACACACACATAAACACACGAACGTATCATCCACGAATACATTGGCGTTTAACCAGTACCCGGGAGAGAGAGAGAGAGAGAGAGGGAGGGAGTGGGAGGACTCAACTGAATCCTTCCGTTTATATATGGAAATGCGCGTACGCCTCCGCCCTTCTCATCCTCCCCTTCCTCCCCGCAGGCCCCTCCTTCGTCGCCCGAATCTTTGGAACCCTGGATATTGCCGACGGTAGGAGTCATGATGTTAAATTTTTCGACCCCTCGCCGAACGCGTTGACTTTCTGCCTGCGTTCTCGTTGGCACGCCCTTCGCCCTTTGTCTCGCGGAAAAATCGGCGCGTCGTTGTTCCACGGGGTCGGGAGGAGGTGCGGGCTCTCCCGCCGACGACGACGACCTCGAGATCCTGAGATTCGGGTCGGGTCGGGTCAGGTCACAAGTCGAAGAATCGAGCGAAAGCGGGATGTTGGTGATTTTCATTTCTCGTGTTCGCGTCGCTCTCGTCGAAAATTCACGGCTAGGCTGACCTTAATTACCGGATCTGGCTCAATAATTGAAACGTTATTATGAATCGGATGGAGCGGTGCGGGCGAAAAGTTATCGTCGAAAAACAGTCGAACGTCGGGGTCGTCCGATAATGAAGCTCCAAGTGTGCGGAATGGTATTTGGGGCTCCCGGCCGACGAGCGTTATTTATTTAACCCTTTAACGGAGTGCGGCGGCTAATCCGACCGTTGTTACGTGCAGAAGATTCACGTAACAAAAATATCCGGTTATTCGGGCGAACGGAAAAAATTCTATCGTTCCAGTAATATTTACTTGATCCAACTAAAATATGGTTACTCCAATACTCCTTGGCAAATATTTACTAGAAGCAGAAATATAATTCTATACACAATATGATATTTCATTCGTTACAATAATTCATTACAAATTAAGGTATTATTGCGATCAAGCTAGTGTGTTTGTCATAAACTATAATTAAAATATATTTAATTGACAAAAATATTAGTGACTTAAGAGGCTGAAAAATGGATAATTATGTTTACTTCATTGTTAACACTTTTCTTCTGTGCGGTGGTCGAAATTTCGCAGACACCTGAATCCGCCGGGTGGCAATCTCGGGCTGCATGTATTTTGGCTGCACATACACGAACAGCGCGGCTTCGTGCGGACAATCCATCATCACGTCTAACTTTAAGGAAGGACACGTATACCACCTTCGGCAGGATTAAACCGCCTCGAAGAGACGAGGGAACGGGACTGTCGCAGGGACCGCCATCCGACAGTCGGTCTTATTAATCAGTCAATCCTGTAACGTCTACCAGGACGAGGGGAATACACTGGTCTTGGGATCGCGAATCAATCACCATCTATCTGTCTACAGCCTAACGAGCAACAACGCGCTTCGCTTCATCCTTCAGAGCTTGCAAACGGGCGTCAAGAACGACGACCGGCTGGGTCGAAGAAAAAAGAAAGAAACTTGCAAATCAGGGTGAAATAAAGAAAAAAGGAGTGAGAGAGCGAGGAGGGAGGAGGGGAAAAGGAAGATGAAGAGATAGAGACACGGAGTAGGGCTCTCTAGGAGGGATCGTGAAATCGTGCTGACACGTACTACCATCGTCCGCCTAAATTTGTCGACGATGCGCCTCCCGAGGCCGGACTTGTCGGTGGAAGATCCCTCTCGGCGGCGAGGTTCCGCGCTACCCTCCTCCCTCGCGCCATTCCCGTTCTCTTTCGCGCACGTCTCCCTTTTCTTACGGCCGTTGCACGTAAGGGCGCTTCCTCCCGCGCATCGACGCTCTGTCCCCTAATTTCGTTTCATCGGCGCCCCCACACGTCTCGGCTTTCCAAAGCCATTTGCGCCGTAATGTTACGAGCCAACAAATGACGATACGCCCGTCCGCCCACCCCTCCGTCTCTTCCGTTTCCCAGGCCGTTCCCTGCGATCCCTCGCCGGTTCTCCCGTCGTCCGTTTCTCCGCTCTTATGCCCGACCACGGCGTATACACACCACCTGCGGAAGTTCAGCTACTAAATTGAACCTCGAAATTCCGCCACGGCGCGAGATGGGTTCGGCGTATGAAAGCAGATTAATGAATTAATCAACGGCAGATGCTGCCTCCCCCCGCACTTCGTACGTTTCGACCGGTTGCCACTCGGTATGTGTGTGTGTGTGTGTGTGTATATGTGTGACGAATTACTGGTGTTTCGTGCGCGAATTCGCGAGGGGAAGCGAAGGATCTTCCGGCTGGTAGCCGTGCGTGTGGCTTGATATGAGAAGAGGAAAAAGGAATATATATAGAGGAAAAGCAGAAAAACTGACATAATTGACTCTCTTCTCTCTCTTTCTTCAGTGCAACTTTTCCGCTGCACATTCTGTTTCGTTGAGTTACATCCGTGGCGATTACGGAAAGAGAGCGCGCTCTCGGTTGCTCTCTCTCTCTCTCTCCCCGATCGACCGATTTCGATAATATCGTAGAATAACAGATTGACGAATGTCGGGATGAGAAATGAAATCGCACTCGTTATCGAATCGTGCGATTTCTGCTCGAGCTACCCGAGGTTCTCCGGAGAGCTATGATCGGACAAAGGCATGCTCGCGCTCGCGTAATAATTCAATGTAAAAAGGCGCCCTGCGACCGAATCGGCTCCTCGTGGTCTTCTCTTCGATTCAACTCGTTTACTCGGCGGGATGTTTCGGAATGATTAAAGTTCGAGGCGTGCCGGCGTACGATCGATCCGGCCGATGTGAAAATTTCACGGACCGAGCGGAATAAATCGCGAATGCGCGATCGATTATAACCGGAAAATGATGACAGAGAAAGAAAGAGGGAGGCTCGTGCGTTTCGCGAGCGGATAAACTTCGAGGGATTGCTTTGCAATTCGGTGAAAAGATAAGAAGGAAGGGAAAAGAGAGAGCGAGAGATGGGGAGGAGAGAGAGTATAGCAGTTAAGTTTGAGTAATTAATTAGAAGCTTCTCAATCGACGCAAAGAAGGACGTCGCTTGTACGGCGAAATTGATTACTTAATGCTGCCCGACAAGCGAACTCCCGTAAGTTTCGTCACAGCGAAGATCAACCCTATTCCACTTACGATTTGAACTCCGATAAACTACGCCTCGCTTGTTTGAGTTGCGCCCAAGTCGACAGACTTGCCCTCAGCGCTCTCGATCTTAAGTCGCAACCCCCATGTTGCGAACTCTAATTGTAAGTTATTCCCGCCTGGCTTTGAGACCGGCAGCAGTCTGCCCCGATTTCTCATGCAACTTTGTGATCTTTCGAAATTATAGTCGGTTAATCGGTTAAATTTAACGGCTTCCCGACAATTCCCGTGGCATGTTTCCGCTGCGACATCTCGATCGTAAACCTTCGTGAGAATATAAAACGATTTACAGAAACAGAACTTTAATCTTGAACAATCGTTACGTCGGTAACGTACGTGTTAACAGCCTAAGACGGAAGTTAAAGGTTCTCGCTTGGAGCCTTTTTACATTCGCACTCCGCGCGGAGGCTGAGCTACCTCATCTTCCTAAGCTTGTCACGATTGGTGCTACCCCTTTTCCTAATTGACCGATTTCTCCTGTATACTACAGGGGGTGACCGTTACTTAAACGCCAATGTTCCACGCGAGAAACTTTTCCCGAAATTGACTTCGGCCACGATCTTTTCTAGGAAGCGCATCAGGGCGAACAGGTGGCTCCGAGATTCTCAGCATTCTTCGAACCGAAAAACCGACGTTTTTCTTCCGACAATTTTTATCCGACGCTTCTCTAATTTTCCACGAAATTACGGCTGCTATACATAGAACAGATAATTGTTAAATCTTTCATTATTGCGCATATAAATGTAATTCTTTTCTTAAAGCGTGCCAATTTTTTACTTTCTTTCTGTGTAAAATCGGTACACCATCTTCTCTTATGTCTAAAATTATCTGTTTCAAGAATGACGTGACAAATTTTTCAAACTTATCTTTGAATATTCGAAACTATAATATTTGTATAATATTTATATATTGTAAATAAGCACATTTATTAGATTTAAGGGCTCTGGGTAGTTTGAAGGAGGGAAATAATAAAAGACCTTTGAAGACTTAATGCAGAACTGACATTTCCATTTGGAGTCTCACAGGACTAGCGTGTCAACACACTAAGCGACAAAGAATAAATACGCCAACGAAGGGTTAAGAATGAAATCGAAAGAAAATCGATCAGAGGTCGCGAGTATCTCTCGTAATTACGACAAACGTACTTCCAACAGCGCGTCGCAAAATAAAGGACGTCGTGGAGTCGCAAGGTCGAGTATCGGAGATACCGGGCGAGACGTAGACGCTTTTTAAGCCGGCAGATCGGCCGTGGATATCCGGCGCATCGATCGTCGCGGAGAAGCTGGGGGTTTTAAGCGCCGAAGATTTTCGCAAAAGTAAAGCCCAGCAGCAGCGACGGCACAGACGGTCGGCTCGCCGGAATCTATGAATTTTCGAGAGGCGGAGAACTGCGGGATTTCCGCGGCGACGATGACTCGTCGACTTCTCGAGATATTGAATCTGCGATCGCGTGAATCATTTTTATCGCGATGCGACCGTCGCCGCCGCCGTCGCGGCGGATCGTTCCCCCTCATCAAATATTCAATCGAAGTTTACAAAACGCCAGGTCGCCGAATGAATCTCATTATGTCGTCCTGGACCAATATTTGCCGTCGGCAGAAGCACTCGACGACTCGTGTCGCCGGAAGTTAACTCGGCGGCCGCATAATTCCCATTGTTTCTATTGGAAACCGCGCATGCCGAGCCGCGCGAGAACATCCGTCTTGTTCAAGCTCGTCGGGAAGAAAGCCATTTACAATACCGCGCCGCTGGCGAAAAATTCTCGCCGAAACGCCCCGACGACCGAAAGTACGCGGCGCACGAAAATCCGTGTTATAACGATATTCACGAAAGAAAGTTGGCAAAGAATATCAAAGAAAGAAATGTATTCGTAACAATATATAATATATACAGGGTGTACCGAAACCACCGTGTGTCCTTAACACGATAGATTCTTTGGGACATTGTGAGAGTTTAAATGGGAAAATGGCGAGACTGCGACGATTTTTTTCATTATGAGCGATTAAATTCGCCCGATCGTACGGCCGACATTTTCCGTGCTCAGATAACTCATGACAACATGGACGTATGATCTTCATAAAGAGAATAATCTTGTTTAGACGTGGCATATTTCTGCGAGTATCGTAGAAAATTTAAGAACGTTAATATCGAATATGTGTTGAATTGAATTCGGATATCACATGAATCAGCTGTCGAATTAAAATTCATGGTTACATAAAGTATGGTATCGTTTCCGACCGAGGACTCCGCACCCCCGTGCACACACACACACACACACACACGTGAAGAAGAAAAGCGAAGAAGAGGAAGGAAGAAAAAAAGGCGTGAAAATTCCACGTGTAAATTCTCAGGCGGGCGATTTCGCGTATCCAAGATCGAGATACAGAAATGATCTCGCCGTGCGTGTTACGTTCATCGCCGTAACGGCGCGAGACGACGGGCGGCGTGGCACATCGTCGGGTCGCGCCTCGCTCTTTTACGAGGCGCCCCCTTTTGTCTTCGCTCGTTAAATCGCCCTTTCGGGGCCGGAGGTGGTAATTTCCCGCGGCCGGGAATATTGCTGCACGACGGTTAAGAACGAGGTCATTATGTGCCCCGAAGGCTCACAGCACCGCTCGCTGCTCGACCCCATCCCACACGGCGGCCGCGCGGAATTGAACGTCGCGGGTGTAAACAACTCCGTCGAAACAAGCGAGTCGCGCCGCATTACGTGATAGCCTTTACGAGCGCATCCGTGTTACCGGTTTAACCTAACCTGCCCTACGCGACCGAAATTCGCTGACTTGAGAATTACGCCGAGGAAGAGCGCATGCGAGTCTCCGCCGTTTCTTCCGGGGCGAGGGGTGCGTCTCCGGTAGCAATTTAAGCGGCGATTCGTTTCGTGCCGTGACGTTGATGGGTATATGATCGTTAATCTGGAGAACGGCGAGGCGGTCGCTTCCGTTTTCGATAACGGGATATTTACGGAGGAGGGCGGAGGAGGATTCCGCGATTGTTTCGAGGAGAATCTCGCCCCGAGTGCCTTCTCTCTCCGTCCGGGAAAAAGAGATCGCCGGACGAGAGAGAGTACCGCCGGAATTCTGCTCGATTGCCGATTATCGCGTATACCTGACGACGAGGAAAAGATGAAAAGTACGCGGAGACGGTGTGTCTCTCGCGGAGATCACCTTCGCGCGCGTTAATCGCGGTTATCGTAAAAAATAAATCTTTCACGAGTCGCGCCGCTAATAGCCGTGAATCACACTGATATCACATCGCGTCGAATTCTTAACACATCGAGTGAATGGAAAATAGATTGCCGATTGACGAATGGCTCGAACGGGCGTCGTCAATCTCTTTCACGATTTTTGTTGTCGGACGTGAGAAAAAATGCAGAATTATTCGTCGATCTCGCGAAATTAGAATTCGCAAGGTATAACGGAGGAGTTCCGAGCGAGGCCTTCGAAGGGGAAGTGACGTTTAACAACGCCCCTCGAGGGGAAAATTCATTAAAAATATTTCATCTTGGGAACTCGGGATATCGATATTACACGTGAAATTTAAATTTATGTGTCAAAGAGTGTCATTATAAAATAAAGAGAGAAAAAGAGAGAGAGAGGGGATAGATGAAATACACGATGAAATATTTTACATGGAAAAGACTCGTAGAACGAGGCGACCTCGTCTTGAATTTATCTTTCCGATTTGAACGCGGGACCCGGCAAAATCAACGCAGTCGTGCCGAATGAGAGGGATTACTTACTCCGGAAAGCGCGATATTTCGAGGCGCGCGCGCGCTGCCGTGCGCGCGCGTTTGAAATATAATTTAAAGTCTGCCAGCCGGTGTTATGAAATTACCATCCGGGTCTAACAACTGTGCCGTAACTAATTCGTTATCATGAAAATCCTCGAGCTCCGTGACCCCGTTTGCGCCGACGGTGATCCCACTGGCCTCGTGAATCCAGCGGAATACGGGCGGAAGTGGATTCCGTCCGAACAAGAACTCACGAGTGCGATCGTGGCCGGAAGTCGGCCAAACCTCCAGAAACTCGTCCCTGGGAAGACATCGCGAAGTTCCCACGGAACAATGTTCCGACGCGCGGCGCGGCACTTGCCGCAATTCTTCGTTAAACGTTTTGCGACGCCGCCAACAGTCGTGCGAAATATCGTGCGACAATTTAATACCGTTGTGCAGGAAAAAAAGGAAAGAGGAGGAAAAAGGAAAAAGAAGAAAAGCGGGAAAGGAAGAGTCGTTGAACGTGGAATAAAAAATGAAATTATTCTATGTAGCAGAGTATTTCAAACGGAAATGAATTTTCCCGACAACCCGTGTGTATGTGTGTATGTGTGTGTGTAAATCAATCTTAAACGTTACTTCTTTGCTTTTTCAGCGATTTTTCAAAATTAGTAACAAGGGGAGGGTAACATGGTAATCTTAAGATTGATCGATTTTTCCTTATTTTCGCAGTGAAGTAAAAGTAATGATCAATTTTTTTCTGAGTAACTAAAAGCCTTGCCTGTCATTTGCATAAATTGGAAAATTTATAAATAAATTGGAATTTTATTTTTAATTTCAATTTTTTGAGAACATGTCAATCTCGTCCAGCCCCCATATGTGAATAAAATGATGAAGGTTGAAAATAATATTTTTATGCGTACAAAAGATAATTTTCATAAACTTTTTAGATTATTTCGTTATTATACAACACAATAAAGTACAAATAGGTACAATCCAGTCAAGAACAGAAATGAAAACAATATTTATAATTATATAATTTTTAAAATAAAATGTACGCATGCATAATTTTGCCCGCACACGATATTCACATATGATATTTCGTTTTATTTCATTATCTCATTTATCCAGTTAAAAAATATTGCAATATGAGAAATGAAGAATAATAATACGTTATTATATGCGACTTTAGATATTCAGTAATTTTATAGAGAAGAAGTGAAATTGTTTACAATAATTGTGTAATTCTTTATGAGAAGGAATATCACAAAATTACATGTGAATGTATCCAAAATACATTTCTCATTATATTATCTATTTTGTTGGCAGATTAAACTACAACAGATTATTTATTACTAATAGAAGCCTCTAATGAGTTCGACACTCATTCGTTATTTGTTATTAGCTTAAACAAAATTAGCAAATCTTCATCTTATCCACTTCGTCATTTTATCCTCCTTTCCTCCACATTATAAATATATGACTTATCGCGACGTAGCTAATTTTGTAACAAAATGCGTTTACGCGCAACGTGTAAAATTACGCGACAAGAGCGGCGTTAAAATTAAACGTCCGTTTGAAGTAATTTTTTCACGAGGAATATCGAGACGCGTGAGCGCGCAACGGCGTTTTTCTTGACCAGTCTCTCTCTCTCTCTCTCTCTTTACAAAGGAATCGAGGGGTCTGCAGCTTTCACGGTTGACCTTCTTCATCATCCGATGCATGTCGTCGTATCAACGACGGTGTCGCAACTGCCGGGCGTTTTGTACGCGCCGCGCGGAAGCTTAGCCTCGAGCGCGAGCGCGATTTTTCTTACTTAGCAGCGAATGACCGCGCATGTTTCCAGGCAGCTTGTTATCGTTAAGAGCTGTCGGACGAGGAAGCGGAGGAGCCGTCGCTCGGGCCGCGACGGAGCATGAAGAGGAGGAAAACTCGCGCGACCCTCTCCGTCTCTCCTCGCGTTCCTCGCGCTCGAGCGCATAACGATTCGCGATTCGTCTTGCTCGCGGATAGAACGCCGGCCACGGCGATAAGCGTCGGATTAGCGTCCGTTCTCTCTCTCCCTCTCTCTCTCGCGTATGCACAGCGAATACCGTATGAAATACGTAACGAAACGGAGAGGGATGAGTTTATCTCGCGAGCCGCGATAGTATCAGCGCGTCGCGGCGACAAAGGGCGCACTATGACGCCGCTCGAGCGCCTCCTCGGCGCGATGTTTCAGCGCGTTATTGAAACGCGTAACTCGCGCGAGTAATTCGTTCCGCGATAATCTCCTCGCTCCGCGAGACGTGTGAGACTTTTTTGACGCGTTATAATCTCCTCGCCGCCGCTGGAATCTCCCGGAGTGTCACTCGGGGATGGGCGACGCGCGCGACGTGTTATCCTTCGGTAAACCCCCCCTCCCCGGCTCCCTCTGGAGAGAAAAATAAGGTAAAAAAGAAAGGACAGGAAACCAGTTCTCGGGAGCTGCGCGAGCGGTGCGCGCAAAAAGATAATCGATACCATTAAAGACCCATGAATAATCGATTATGCGGACGTGCCGTTTCCTCCTTTATTAAATCGATTCGCCGCGCTTACACACGGCCGTGGCTATTTTCCTTCAATGTTGCCCCGCTTGTGATACAGGCCTGTTTATCAGAGGGATAAACGTTACGCAGCGCGTTATCGGAGGAGCCTCGGGTGAGTCGCCCGATAATAGGAACAAATTTGACACGCGCGTCCAAGATGAAAAAGGAGGAGAGATGCTTTTTCGCGTCTCGGTGAAGCGGACTTCGTGAAACTTCCTCCTCCGCGTAACGCACCGCGTCGTATTTTCGTATTTCTTCGCCGTTGGACGAAGGAAGACCGAAACTTTCGATAACGAGAGAGAGAGAGAGAGAGAGAGGCGAAATACGCTCTCCGCATGCACGGTAAAAAACTAACAACATCTGCGAATGGAAGGCGTGTCAGTGTCATTTCCAAGCGGACCGAGAAGATTTCGGTACGCCGACGGCGGTATTCAGACTTGCGGAAACTAGCGTGCACGCTTTCAAAACACAACCGATCCTCTGCGCGGTGTAACGCCTGCGCGCGCGAGCGAGCGTACGTAAGCGCAACCATTAAAGGTGACACGAGAACCGCGGATAATGACGGCGGAAGCTCCCGCCGAGCGCAAGCGACCTTATTCCGCGCCGACGCCGCGGTGCGGAAGTTGGAAAAACCCAGAATCTTGAGAATAATCTGTTCATGTGTCGATTATCTTTCTTGGATAATTAATAGTAGTATCTCGTTAATAAAGACGAATATACAGAGCGTCCCAGGTTTTTCCGTACAAACTTGAATATGTTTTATAGGCTGAAATAAAAAATAAAAAAAATACGTTACATTAACGTAGGTCTCGAAAAGTTTCATTAAAAAAGTTATAGGCAAAATATGTGACGCGTGATGTCTTGTTATTACCCTTTGTAATGAGCTCGAAATTTCAAGAAAAAAAAGATAAAACAAAAAATGTGATCGAGAAGCAAATTGAAAAATTTCGAAGTTACGAAGTTTCTTTCGGCACGTGTAGTGCACCACTGTGCGTTGGGTCACCGCGGTCGTCGAATAAAAACGCTCGTTATCCGAATGCCGGAGAGGAGGATTAATGTCCGTCGCGAGTTACAGTTACAATGTGATATAATTATAAATATGAATTACTGTTATATTCCTCTTATAATTGAGGGAAGTAGAAACAGAAAGATCGTTATCACGGCTCTTTGATCTCAGGCCGCGGCGCACAGTCAGTGGTGAGCTCGCATGAATCGTGGATGAATCCGAAGAGAGGATATATCGCGAATAATCGCGCCGTGAATTCTCGTATCCGCTACGTAAGACTCGCTTTCAATCTAGTCCAGCGAGACGCGGAGCATGTAGAAGGCTCCGTAAATTCCTCCCCCCCCCCCTCCGGCGGTCTCCAGTCACTAGGCTGGTTAAGGGTGAAAAGTGGAACAGATTACTTTCCCGAGCTTCTCCGTCGCTCTCCGTTACGACGGCAACGGTGTTAGCCGCCCCCGTCCGTCGCTTGCCTCTTACGACGGCGGAGATACCGGACGGTAACTCTTCTTCGAGTTCTGCCATTTTTCCCGGGCACGGAGAACATCCAGGCGCGCCGCGACGGTTCGCCAATTCTGAATTACGACGGTCCTCGACGGCGATTTCTTCTTTTTCCCCCCTTCCTTCGAAAACGCTCGGCTCGCGAAAACGCTGCGTAGCGTTAGAATAAAATTCCGAAATTTCGCTTCCGCACCGATCCCGCAAATTCTCTGCCGAACTTGAAGAGGACCAGCCCGAGATATTAGCATTCAGATAGTTCTATCTGTTCCACCTGGAACTATTACAAATGGTCCCCGACGTTTTCGTCGTGTAGCGTGAAGTCTTAAGAAAGTGTTTAGAGATCAATATTTCGGGATTATTTAATATTCAGAATATCTCCCCCGATATATCCCATATGCATTTAATATTTCCCTAAGCCCAAATCATGTGTATTAATCACGTAAACTGCTCGACTGCAAATAGAATGTATGCGATAAGCAAACATTACATAATTAACATGAGTAGGCAACATGTTTAATGTGGTAAATAATAAACAGGTTAATAAAATATTAAGACATCATCACGAATCTTTTACGGCGGGAAGGGGGGTTAAAAAAATTTTATATTCCTTCCTTCTTTGTCTTCTTTTATCTTATCTTTTATCTTATCTTTTTATCTTTATATTCTTTTCTCGATGTTGGAAGGGCTACAATCGGATTTGAAGCTTTTAAAAAGAGTCGATAAGGAAGAAGCTGCAAAGGCAAAATAACAGTTGTACGTCCAATAATGCTGTTTACCAAGAAAAATTCCATTTGGAAATTCCACCCAGCCCCCCATTAAAAATTCTGTCTTTTGCCGTAACGAATGAAGCACAAAACTGTTGCATTTCATTTCCGAAGAGCACACGAATAACGCCTAATTATGTATCTTCACTCAATTTTCTATCAAGTATATAGGAGGGGAAGGGTTATCTCGGCGGACGTTGTCACACCTACGAGTAATTAATACCCGATTGCACGTATGATACATAACAAAGACAAATCAAGAAATGCAAAATCGCTTTGTATCTTTTCAGGACTCTTTCTCGCACGTTGCTGATAACGCCCCTTTTTCTCATTTATCGCGCAAGTCATATTTTCACTCTAATTAGGAGTCCTTTTATCGATATCCTTACCCACCGTTTCTAGGACGCGAACTTCCGCGACCACGGAGCGTATAGAAAACGTGTTTCCTCATTTCCTGCCAACTTTCGCGTCGTCCTTTTATCGTGGGTGCGCACTCGCCTGCATCTTAACAATATATTCGCGGGACAGTCGTGAATCTTTTCCCTCGCGGATCCTCATAATGGTCTCTTTCTGTAGCGAGTGCAAAGAGGAAGCGGGTCCTTCGGTAAAAGATTTCCCGTCTCTCTATCTCTCTCTCTCTCTTTCTCTTCCTTCTTTCTCCTACTAGCTATCGTCTCGTCCCTCCTTTCCCATTTCACTCTCGGCCCGTCGTCTTTCCTTCGCGTCCGCTGCTGCACCCCTCGCGTTGCCGCGGATTTACGTCGTCAATAAATCACGAAGAATATTCTCGGCCACCCTGAAGGTACCTGCATGGTAATTCACCTTCTTCCCTTCTGTCTCGGATCCGATTCCCCGAGCCAGCTCGCCGAAAGCTGCTATCGTAAAACACCACATGCGTGGTCGACTCGCTCGCACGTGCGTGTCGGCGGGTTATCGTCGATTACGAAAGCCGCCGCTGCCGGAACAAACGCGAACTTTCGTCGACGCGAAAAAAAACACATTTCGTCGGCGGTTAATATCGATCGTCAATGAGATAATTAACAGAAAGGAATTCGCGGATCACAATTTCCGTGCGGTCGCAAACATTTTGCAAATAACACGCAAATTTTCGAGTTATGTTACGTTCGCGTAACGTTTTGCACGCCAAACAATCTTTCCTGCACTAAATTATAATTCGCCATCGAATGTCTAGTCTACTCGCTCATGCAGCCATTTGCGTGTTAAACAATATCTTCTGGTTAGGGATACCCCGAGGTATTAGATCATTGCTTCGGATGAAGCAATCGGCAGCGATAGCGCCGAAAGAATATCGAGTGTCAAATGATATCTTCTGGGTAGACATACCCCGAGGTATCAGATCATCGCTTCGGATAAAGCAGTCGGCAGCCATAGCGCCGAAAGAATAACAGTTGTAATGAACTGCAAGATAAACCCATATGACTCATTTCTGATGGCGTGAAATGTACCTTACTCCTGATTGGGTGATGAGGAACCTGCGCGGGGATGTCTCATCACCTACCTATAAAAGGGTGACGCGGGAAGCCGAGCGTGACTCTCGCCCTCGCGACTCTTTCTCGGATTCTACTTCGAGTACGACTTAAATAAATTTAATTCTTGCAACTTTTTTGTCTATCAACTTCCTTCAATCTCACACACACACGTACATACGCGCTCATCCACACCCACAACAGCATTCACACAGCCTCGTCCATCCCGGGGTAAATCCATTGACCCAAAAAGGACATTTATACTCCACCCAAAGCCTCGCGTTCGCGGCGCGATTCCGTGTCTTTCAATAACCCAACATCCGCGTCCGGGACGTAACAGTTATTAATTAAAGGAGTCTCTGCACATGGCCGTTTTCAATCATTAATAAACTCGAAATTTTGCGCAGTTTGAAAAAATGGTAGAGGACTTTTCTCTGTTCGATTAAACCCGCTCTACCTGCATATGGCCGTCGAAACTTCCCGGACACTCTGTACAGGAGAATCCGGGAGAATTTCTATGCGAGTTACTTTCCGATCGTCCGGACGATTTCCGATTATTCTCCGCATTCTCGCATTTAACGTTAACGTACCGTGGAAATCCATTCGAATTAACGGTCATGAAAAAGTTCCTCACCCAGCGCTCCGGCGATGATGTTAAAATATTACCCGGTGAATGCGAAGGCAATGGAGCGCGGGAGAACAACGAAATTGCTTAAATGGATAAAACGAAACTATTTCCCGAGTCTCGTGCTAACAAGAAGTCTGTGTGTGCGTGAGTGCGAGTGGACGTGCGTGCGTCCGGGCGGCCGCCGTGGACAAAGCTTCGCGTGCGCTGGATGATATTCGTGTAGCACCCACGTATGTAGCTCCTTTTCAACACCGTGGCGATTACATCCATTTTAATTACAGCCATTTTACGGTTGCGCGGCTCGCACGCTCCGAACAGCCCACGGCCGGCCCGAGGAGGAAGAATCGGAATCTACGGCGGGTCGATTACTCCTCGGGTGAAGAGCCGTAAGAAAGGGGAAAAGGTCCATTTTCCGCCCCCGGGAATCGTATTTCAGGGTGGAAGTCGATGCGCTTCATAAGCCGGCGGAACGCTTTAATCGAGACTCGGCCCGACGACGCCCGCGGCTTCGGTGGCCCGTAAAATTTTCGAGCCTTCCTTTCTCTCTCCTCTCTCTCTCTCACTCTCTTGTTTTCACACTCTCTCTTTCTCTCTGTCTCTTTCTGCCTCTGCGCGCTTATATTCGGGACGGGAAATTGCCGTGATAATATCGACGAGAGAACGTAAAAGTTCTCTATTACGCGGGATTCTATCTTTCTCTGCGTTTACCGCGATTTGTATATTTCGGATCATAGATGGGATAATACATCGTGATAAATCGATGAGTTTTCGAAAGTCGCGAATTCGGCAACGGATTACGTCGGTGATAGAGAAGCGCCGTTGGATATTAAATATCTTAATTACTAAATATCATTATTCACTTATTTAGGCAAGATAATAAAAGCAGCTATACAGCTGCTGCCACGCCTTTTAATCGTTCTCAACATAGCGTGTCTTTAATGCCCCTTAGATTCTGCAATTATCAGCGTCCAGCAAAGAGACACATTATTATTATAAAAGAGGCCACTTATACAGCGGGGCATCTTGTATAATATATCTATACAATAATACCACCATACAAAAGGAGAACCAATTAGGAGCCTCCTGCAAGGTCCGCCGCGCACTAATGAGTTAATCATTCGCTAATGAACCGGTCCAAGAGCGGCGCGCGTTCTGACGTTCCTTTAATGTTCCCCGAAAGAGAGAGAGAGAGAGAGAGAGAGCGATCAATGACATAACAATTTCGCAATAATTCCCCGCCGCGTTCAGCCGTCCGCACGTCGTCGGCGCGACTCGCGGCGGGCATGACACGGCGATAATGAAAAATGACAAGCTTCCTCTCTCTCTTCTCCGGACGCGATTCGCGTGGTGAGCGGTCGCTTTTTCGCGGGCAAAAACGGCGAAGCGTCACGAGCGATAAATCGCCGCGGCGGCGGGAAACGAACGGGATCATCATCATTCGAAAGGCACGCGCGAGAATGGCATCCGCGGCGGTTTTAGCCTACATGAGCGAGCGGGCGCCGTCGACTGCCATACTTGGCTCGCCGCGACTCGAGTACACGCGCGAGTCATCCGCGTCTCAATGCCAAAAGGAAACGTGGCCTCTCCTCCTCGTGGGTGTAACGCGAAAAAGGACGAAAGCCTGCGGGCACAATGACGTCCGCGACGTGTCGGCTAATTTGCTCGCGGACTCGACGGCGACCTCGCATTTTGTTGCTCGAACGAGCGACAGCCGAAGAGAAGCGCGTCCTTCGCCGTGCCTCTCGCGTAAACCCTCTTTATATCCGGGGACCCGGCGGGGCAAGTTTAATCGGCAGTTACGCCAGGAGCGAGCCAGGTAACGATCCATTGTAAATCATCCCTCCGCGCGTCACGTCGCGACGAAAACGGCGACCGTCTCCCCGCCCCCTCCGACCCCTTCTCTTCTCTCACCCGCCGATGTGAAAGGTCTTTGCGGACTTTGGCTACACGAGAATCGCGCTGACTGGGATACCCCCCGGATTAATTCGCTAAACCGTCGAATATGAATATATCAACATTGCCGAGATAGTTTCCACTTCGAAATTCAACAAATATTAATTGTATAACTCGGATAAAACCGTCGGACGCACGCGCGCCTTTGACGGTGAAAATGAAATTAACAGGGCATTAGCAATTTCACGGTTAAAATATTCTCGCGCACGTCGAGATTTCGCGATACTGAAAATATTACCGCGCCACCGATCGGTATTCGTGTTGATGCAATTCCGAGTCCGAGCGGGTCCGTTGCACCGCTCTTTATCTATCTTTCTTTCTTCCTCTCTCTCTTGGGTCGCTCTCTCCGAAGATGTTTCCAGGAAGCGGACTACCCGGAGGTCGGAGGTGATCTCTCAATTAGCGAAGACTTTAACGGATTGCGAAAGCTCGGTTTTACTATCCGCTAATTATGCCGAAAACAAACAAACGGCATTACACTCGTCCTGTTTGCTTATTATAATGTATGTAAATGTACGAGTGCCGACAGTGCGCCGGCGTTCTAATAAAATATTTGCCTAACGGTGCGCCGCTTCCTTGAACTCGCTGGCGCGCGCCCGAAAATGGCCAGCAGCTGCGCAAAGACGCGAAATTCGCGAAATGGAGCAAACGAGAGCGGCCGACCGAACGAACGTACGAGCGAGCGAGCGTCGGCGACGGTGTTTCCGTCTGATAGCGGAGAACATCGAGGAAACTTTCGCGCCGAAGACGAAAGTCAGACGCCGCCTCTACCTGAAATTAATTGAGGAATCGACCCCTCCCCCCTACCCTCTCCTTTCCCCCAATTTTTACTTACAATTCCTCGGCCGTTTTTTACAGCGATGAGATACGACGAACGTTGGCGGAGCCAACGTAATCGCGGAGCGTGAACGATCGAATGTGATGTACATTACCGCTGCGTCAACATTTATATTGATACTGCCGTGCGCTCTCGTTCGTTATTTTGCCATGGTCAATATTAAGAGAGACGATATGGACAGTGAATCATCGGCAATCGCTCCCCGCAACGCGGTCGGACGTCCACGTGGAATTTCAAACGAAACATGCGCGCGCGTTGACACGTACTCTTCGATTCATCCGGGACTGCGAAAACATCGTTCGCGCGAAACCTTAGCGGCACTCGCGAAATGGCGCGTGATGTTCGGACTTGCCGCGCTCAGAGAAAAATATATCCGGTACTGATAATGTAATTATAACTGTCGTCGCGAAAGAATTATAATCGGGACTATTTCCCTACTAAGTGTTATTATAATGTCGACGATAATAATCTTACATGCATATTACTGCTATTATGTTTATAATTGAAATCATAAAATAAGACATATGAAACCGAAAATAACTATAAACGGGGAAAAGTAATTTGCCGGCACAGCAAATCTGATACTGCCGCAGCAAAATCTGTCAGTTATTATGCGGTAAAACTGCTGAGTTATTTTGTTGAGTCTACATATTATTTTGTAAGAACGATTCGGTAAATGTAGCAAAAATACTATTTCGTTCTAACATCAAGTCAACGTGTCTTAAGGATAAATTCACTCAGCAGAATATTTCGGTCCGTGTACACTGCAAATCCAAGTGTGTTATTTTAAAACGTATGAAAAACGTCTAGAGAGTGACACATTCGACTGAAGCTTTTCTCTCACGTTCCTTGCTGTTATAAGGTTACGCGCTATTTCGTTCGCATTAAATTATATAACATCGTGTTAAATCGTGCCATTTCCTATTTGGGTGAGCCACTTCTCGATCTTTCCAATGAGATTCTCCCTTTGCTCCCCATTCTTCCCTCTCTATCTTTCTCCCTCTCGAAAGAGAATGAAAAATCTCCGATCGGCGCGTCCTGTAATTAATATTCGAATTGGGCTAATCGCGCCCGCAATCGCTTATTAATAGAGGTTTGTTCGGCGCCCGAAGATTCTCGCTCGAGCGAGAAAGAGGGGGAGAGAGGGAGAGAAGGAGAGCACGGCTGACGATAACGCGCGATTACAGATGCACTCGTAACGAGGCAATTTACGAGACGGCGATAACGAGTCCGAGATCGGTTAACCTGTTTCGCCATTAGCCGGTGGGGCGTCTGCCGCTTTGTTGCGCGACTTGTTTCAGCTTGCGTGCGCCGGCGCGCGCGATCGCGCGATCTTAGCCCGCGATGATTAATGATAGCGGGACTTTTTTTTTCTCGGTTCGCCGTGCAATTTTCTTTTCCTTCCTCCTTTTTTACTCGGGTACTGCAATACGCGGACAGCCGGGAGACATTCATCAGCTTGTTGATCTCGTGTTTACCCAACTCCGCCCACCCGGTGCTATTCAAATGTCTTTTTTGTCAACATCTCCCTCCCTCTCTCTCTCTCTCTCTCTCTCTCTCTTCGTGCCCTCATGAAATAACGGTGAACGGATCGCCGGCGCTTCCGCTTTTAACGTCCCCCGATTCGGCGACGAATCGAATAATTCCGAGTTTCGTTCAAATGAGACCTTAAGGTAATTAAGGAGAAAGGAAAAAAAAGCTGATGAATTTTATCTGCCCGTCATACATTTTTCCTTTTTTCTTCTCTTTTTTTGTCTCTCCCTTTTTTTAGGGATCCGTTACGAAATTACGCCTGAGGTACCGATAACAAGAGATTATCGTCGATAAACCTCGGGACGAGTAGCGTAATTAACGAACGACCCGGGGAAGCTCGAGATTATTGCTACGTAATTTTCCGAGGAGTGAAAGAGAGGGAGAGAGAGAGGGGAGGGGGAGGGGAGAGTGAGAAGCAAGACGCCGGAAAAGTCGACGAATTCAGATCGCAAATTGCTGAAAGTGGGCGACCTTCCGTGAAGCGAGCCGAACTTTTCCTCTCCCGCCGGCTTCCCGGCGCGCGGCCGCCCGCCCGCGATCTCTCATTAGCTCGTAATTAACGGCGGTTTATTTTTGCGGTAAGACGCCGCTTCCCTGATTCCGGTCGGTCCGAAGTTTCCACGGCTGGCTTCTAATTGCCACTGCGAAATTAGGATGGCTGAATCTCTCCCACCCGAGCCCGCCAGCCACGAGAATAATGTCCCCGAACTGTCCGAACTGTTACCTAACCGGTGCATTTTAATCGACAAGCACGCGCGAACTCCCACGCCCGATCGAGCAACGCGACAGCGCGCGTTCTCGTGCAAACCCCGTCGCGCTTCCGATTCTGCGATTCTTCACGCGCGATTTCACTCTCGATTTTCCGGAACCCGCAGTCCGAAATGTAATTGCACACAATCGACGCGTAGATGACCAGATCGTCTGTATCTTGTCGCGGATCTTCGTGTTCACGTTCGTATTCTGACGGATCTGAACGACGCACAGAGATCATTTCTCCGAACTCGATAAAACTGAAAGAAATTTGCCCTCTGGAATCGATAGATAGAAGCGTTTATTTTCGCTCTCGGATTGAACCTCCTAAGTCTCTACACGGCAAAAGGAATATTTCGCACATCAACATCGCATTATATAATTTTCTGTTAATTTTTGTCACTATATTATTTGTGTTACTTTTCAACCTGCGTTGTTCAGCATGCGTCGAATTAAAACGAAAACTCGAGTGGACATGCGAAATGTGCCGCATTTAAAAGAAAATTTCTCACTGTACATATTCTTTACGTACCTGTGGAAGCGAGTTCCAGAAGTCAGTTTGTTTTTGTTGGAAATGATTTCTGGAAAATGTTGGCTCTACACGGAGGTGGGCTGAAGGTTCACAAAGGGAAACAGACAGAAAGAGAGAGGGAGACAGAGAGGGAGAGGGAATCGAGTCTCTGTGGCTCGCATGATGCATGAGCCACGTGATATTTCGCCTCGGTGGCCTCGTCGTCGCGCCGACATCTCGTAATGTAACGTTAACGCACAATAGTCGCAGACGTATTATGACATTTATCGTAGCGGCCAGCTGATGCCTGGCTCGTTTTATGTTCCGCGCGGCCAATACACACGCGCGCGAGAAACTTTTCACGCACATACGCGTACACGCGGCCTCGTAAAGCGCGACCTCGCTGTTACGCACAGTGCGTCGCTTCATGCCGCGATGCTCGGCCGACCGCTTGTTCGTTCGTTCGCTCGCTCGCGGTACGTAAAGCGCAAACAGAGACGCGGTTCTTTGAGAGATACAAAATTACATTTTCACGGCGACTTTTGTTTTTACGTTCGAACGCATAAAAACTTCCGGCCGTAAACAAGCCGTTCGCTCGCGTTTCGCGTTTCGATTGCGCGCGACGCGTTGTGCGCATGCAAAAGGTAGGAAACTGTCACACGTGCGCGACGACAAATATAAAAAAAGAAGCGGGCAAATGCAAAAGGTGGAAGATAGATGTGGAATTTAATTTGGGAGATTTTCCGACGAACGTGGGAAAGATAAAGGAACGGCGTATGCCATACTTTGGGCATAACGAAATCCGGCAAATAGAAAAGAAAATAGCTGTAAAACGTAATTCGAGAGGTTCCCGTGCCGGGGAAACACGATTTCAGAATAATAACTGCGCGCTTTCGTTCCAAGAGGGTGATTCCGCGAGTTTTCACGGCACGACGTTTCCGTTGATAACGCGCAGTAATCGCTGTCCGTAGCTGAACAGTTCGCCGCTTCAACAATCGGGCATTTACGATTTACCATAGTCTCAGTTTCCGGGGAATATTTCAATTCGGATCGCAACGCTCCGATAAAGTTTATCTTCACGCGGAAAATTATCCTTTCGTCGATTTCCCGCTTATGATTACGTCGCTGTCACGTGACTCACGTCAATACGCTCGCGAATTCCTCCGGAAGCGCGAACAAGCATTTTCCACGGGAAAAAATTGCGCACGTACGCGAAGAAAAAGAGAGAGAGAGAGAGAGAGAGAGAGAGAGCGAGATCGAGAGAAAGAGAATGAAATCGCAGCGAGCGATAAGAGTTCGCCGCAAAATTGAATTTTGTAAATGTCAACGGACACGCCCGACATACACATACGTGTACATTTCTCCCTTTCCGTCAAGCGTCACGTTTTTGCAAACGCTCGACATTAAAATTGTTCGGCGCACGAGAGAGAGTGAGAGAGAGAGAGAGAGCACACGACCGTCTAGCGAAACTCCGTGGGCGCGCGCAACTCCGCGCGACTAATTGCGCGCCTTCCGTGAATAAATTCGAGTAACAAATTGCGTAGCGATTCCACCGCAGCGCGGTGGTCCTTAATGACGCGTGTTACGCGCTCTCAGTACGGTAATGCAATCAGATCCATGGAATAATCGTTAATTAAGACGAATCACCGGCGCGTCAACTTTCGCGTGTCCCGACGACGACGACGACGAGCAGGAGGATGAGGATGACGACTATTCCGCCGCGAGTAATAGTGATTAATGTCACGCCCGACGTCGATGCGCGGGAGATTAACGATCGATCGATCGGCGGCGAGGAGACAAATTTAATTGGCGATGGGACAGGGAAGGAAGGAGGAGGACCGGAGACGCAAAGCGCGCACGGTGCGTGCAGTGACGCAACGGTCGTGACGGTCGCCGGTAATTGAAACTTATTTCGACCGGCGATACCGTGTCCCGTGAGAAGGCTGCGACCTGGATATTAATTAACGTCAATTATCATTCTTATCGATGCCGCCCGGCAAAAGCCGACCGGGTAATTGCTGGTGTGCTCTCTTCTCCTTTTTTCCCCTCCCCCTTTCTTCTTTCCTTCCGACCGCGCGCGCAGTCGTGCGTCGCCCGATGCGTATCGCGGCGTCGTTAATTAAAATATCGCCGCCTAACGAGCTGCGGTGACGCGCGAGCGCCCTGCACTTCGCCGTGTGGTCCCGAAATGGAAAGAGAGAAAGTGCCCGCGAGTGCGTTCCACTGACCCGAAAGAGACTTTCGGAAACGCGCTCGTGCAAATCGAGCCGGCGAATTTGATCAAAAGGACGCCGCGGCTAAATCGAGCGCAGGGACCTGTCGAGAGAGATCCGCCGGCCGCTCGGCCGAATTGACGGTAATAATAATAATAATAATCGATAAAGATGATGATTAAAGACTGTTGTTGGATGTTAGACGCGATCAGAATTGATAAGAGATCAGACGAAGGATAGATTGTTAGATCGTTAAGAGAAGTTGACATTGTAAGAAGCACGTCACCGGCGTACATACGCAACTTCGTCGAGACGGGTTGATTTCAGCGAGGTCAGCGGCAAAAATACCAAAGAAGGGAAGACTCAAAAGTGGAACTCTGAGAGACGTCAGAGAGGACAGAGCGAGGAGATGAAGAGACAGGAGTTGCGAATAAAAAATAAGAGTACGCGCGCTTCGCTCGTCGGTCTTCCTCGCGAGAATTTCCGATTTTTTTCATCGCAGAACGTGCCGCACGTCGTTTCCGCCAAGTCGTCGCACAATGGCACGATTTACTCGTTATCGATCATCTCCGTGGAAACGGTGAATCACGAAGCGACGATAAATTCTTATCGGCGACGGGTATGCCTTAATGAAGGGACAAAGTCCGCCCGCCGGCCGTAACTATTTTCCCCGAACGCATATTTTCGTAATGCACCCAATGGCATCCGCCGGCTGAGCTTCCGCCAAATGGAGTGCCGAGCAGCGCTTACCGATTTTAAATGTTGCACGCGAAATTAGAATTGATTTGCAGCGCTGGGCGGGAGACGGAAGGTGGTAAAGGTGAAGCACATACCTGCAAAGTAAATACGCCCCGAGGCGAAATAAGATCGCGACCAATCGCCGCGAGACACGGCGGATTTCCTATCGTTTACACATGTTAATTGCACTGATTTCCACCGCGCTGATCTCCAATAATTATACAAAAATCCAATTGCGAATTTATAGAAAGAGGAGAATATTTTTTTAAAACTCATGCAATTCTTAGTTTGGAGATATCGTTCTTTCTGTCCGATATATTTACCTCTTAATTCTATGTGGAATTTCTTCATGTAAGAACAAGTTTTATCTTTACATAAGAGATTACATATTCTCGCTTATATATATGATAATGTGAGTCTTGAATTGATACTGATTTCTTTTCCGTGCTGATATATCCTTGCGCGTGTGGTATGAATTTATGTACAGTCAGGTGAAAAAATATAAACCCGATCGAACTATTGCAGCCAGAGATAAATTTCGTATATACAAGTACATTAAATTACGCTATTAATATGCTGCCTTGTTCAACAAAAATGGTCTAAAACGTGCATATCTTAATGCATAACCCGACGAGTGATATAGCGCCGGTCACCGGTGACCGCCAGGGCGCGTTAATTCTGAAATCAATTTCTGCTATGACGCACAGGAAGAGATTATTCCCCCGAGAGGAGGGGGTAAGGTTCTCGCGAGAAAGGGACGGAACAAAGGTAGGAAAAGTGTAACTGGGATAAAAGCTTAAACGACGCTCAAAGTCGATCGAACATTTCCGATTTTAATCCCGCTCTCGAATTAGTTACGAGATTTAACGAACGAACGGGGCCGGTGCGCGCTGAAATGCAGCGAAAGAATCGCGCGGCGCGCCTCTGCGTGAGACTGCCGCGTCAAATAACAAACGCGGCTCGCGCGTCGTAACAATAACGCCATTATACATTCCCGTGATTATGAGAGCGTAAACAGTCGAGTCGCGACACGACTCGAGCGTCCCCGTGGAAAAGCGGCAATGTGTTACGGCAACCTGTTCCTCGATAATCAAACGTTGCGTTTAATACAAACGTATCGCCGTCGACAACGTTTTTCCGCAACTCGTCCCCTCTTTATCTCCATTTCGTGTATCTCCGCGCACGTCCTCGCAAACGCTGGCGTAAGACTGGCTGGAAACACAGTCCTGGCGAGAGACTGTGTCAAAATGCAGAACGAGGCCGGCAGGAAAGAAGAACGCACGTGTTACGGTAAATATTTGCCTTCTTGGTGTTTTTAGAGTGAGCGCGAGCGGACGAGCGCTCCCCGCTATTCTTTGCGTCGCCGCTTCTATGTGTGCGCGCATCGTGAATACATGTATTATAACCGGGCGCGGAATGTGCGTTAGTTGGTACGGCGATAAGCTCGCATTCCATCGCGCTAAGCCGCGAAGGTATCAGCATTCCGGCCACTCGAAGAGATAGCGCCTATCTCTCGCAAGCGGGGTCGAAAGTGTGATCTCTCTCGGGAGGAAGGTAAAAAAAAATGTAAAGAAAAAAAATCAGACGAGCGTACACACACATACACACACACACATGCGGAGAAACGCGCAGCGCACTTGATACGCGTGCGTACCGATAAAAATCTCGAGCCAACTTTGCGGAACGAAGAGCGGAGGGAGACGGAGAAAAAGAGAGAGAGAGGGGGGGGGGATGTCAGGGGTCGGGCGTATAAAGTAATTGGATAAGCGTATTTTCCGCCGCGAGCACGCGGGTCACCCCCCCCCCCCCCTCCCTACGAAACGCGTCTCGCTTAAACGTTTCCGGGCCAACGGCGCTGTAAAATTCGCGGGGCTGCGCGATAAATTCGCCAGTAATATTCTTCGGGGGCGGCGGAATATATTTTGTCGAAATATTTTGCCAGCGCGGAGGCGCGAGAGCGCGTCGGCGCGCTCGTATCTCGCGCCAATTCACCGGCGTCGCAAGATATCGCGCGCAGTTGTAAATCCGAATTTGGCGCCGGGCTCGCGGATTAACGCCGCAAAGTCGGAAGATTGGCACGTCGGGGGCGACGGGAGAACACCATGCGCGGTCGTGGGCGGCGAGAACGCCGGAGGAAGCGACATCGAGGAAGAAGCGAGGAGCGCCGTTTTCCTGCTCTTTCTCCCGAGTCGACGTTTCGATGCTGCTTTGACGTTCTTAAAGACATTTTGCGTCCAGACGGCCTACAGACTAGCGAAAAATCCAGTATGTGCTGTATTTGTTAATTTCTCTTTTGAACCTTTAATTCTGCACGAGAAAAAATTTGTGTCAATTCAAGATTCGTGTATGAGCGAGAATGTATAATCTTATATGAAAGGAAAATTAGCTGTTATATGAAAAGAAACCTACATAGTTACATTAAAGATGGCTTGTTATTCGAGAATAATTCTCGTGAATTTTGAGAGGGAGAAATATTGGAGAGAAAGAACGGTATCTTCTCAAACTAAGAATTGTATCAGTTTAGAGATATCGTTCTTCCTATTCAACGTTTCTTCCTCTCGATTCATGAAAATTATTCTTGAATAATATGAATATATTTATAGCGGAACTATATAGAATTTCTTCATGTTCAGGCCAAGTTTCACTTACTATCATTCGAATTAAATATTTCCTGCTGCCTTAGCTTCTACTATTATAAGATATAATATAGGACGAACATTTCGACTTGGAGAATTTACGGCGATGATTCCGCGCGCGAGAGAGTCAGCGGCCGCCGGCTGCGAATGGATAACTATTTGTTCATAATTGCGTTTGGCACTAAGTCAAGTATCATTAGTGCGGCCATTCGGGCTAAACGATTTTCCGAAAGTTGTCGTCGTCGAGTGTCGCCGACCCGAACTTACTCTAAAGTTATTACGCGCGAAATTTCGCTGGCGACGGAGAACGCACGGCGCTGGCCATTCCACGCTTCGACTCGGTGGATCAAGGCGTCATCTTCCTGGTCGCTTGCGCCGCTCACTTTTATACAGGAGCTTCAGGAAGCGCGTGTTCTCTCGAGCGCGGCCCGTTTCGCGCCGGAAAATGACGAAACGCGCCGTAAGATTGACGTACTTTTTTTTCCGTTCAATCGTTATTCGTTGCCTTCTGACACTGCCGGCATTACGTAAACACGTGTTTCAATTAGTTTACTAATGAGGACGATTCATATTAATAACGATATCGGCACTCATTATATGAGCTGCTTATAATTTCAATAATAATGCAACGCGATCTGATTTATTAATGAAAAACTGTTCATTAGCGGGACCGTATTACTTCAAACGTAAGCAAATAGTCATGAGTATTATCGATAATTAGAAACGTTTTACACAATGCGGAAATGATAGTAGCCCGGTGTGAGCGTGTGTGCGTTGGAAAAAAAGTGCTAGCGTTCCAGTGATATTTAATCGATCCAAATAAAACGTTTACTCCAATATTCCTCGGCAAATATTTACTAGAAGCAGAAATATTATTGACTATACACAGTATGATATGTTCTTTCTATAAGTGGACATTTACTTGTAAAACAATTGCGATAAGCATTAAATCCATGATATTGAGAATATCAGAATTGATTTTCAGATATTTATTGGACGGAAAACTCTAAACGAAAACCACTGGGTCTCTTGAAAAATAAGTACGAAACAGATGGATGAAAGGATGAAAAAGAAGTATCACACAATTCTAGTAAATACTTCCTTAAATTTAGAACCACTTTAAACTTTCATTCGGTAATTCATTCACGAATTAAGGTATTACGGCGTTCGAGTAAGTATCAACTACAAGCCATCGAGATATTCTTAAATTGATGAAAATATTACTCGATTTGAGAGGCTGGGAAGATAATCATGTTCACTCGATTCTAGCACTTTTCATTTCCCAAGTGGGACGATGACGCTCTGACGGGGTTTCGGTCGTTCCTGTTACTATGCGGCGAACGAAGCCGATCTAGTCCAGCACGCTAACGATCCCCAAACTCATATAAATCCGTCGACCTGACGAAGCAATCGATGCCGCCGCACACCGCAGGGAGATACTTCTTTGACGGCGAGTAATCTCGCCATACATCGCTCGCGCGCGCGCCCTTATCGACTTCGAAAAATGCTACCATTGTCCGCGTTTATATTATCAGGCGGAGAGAAGCCGGTAAGTTCCACGGCGGCGTCCGCAAAGTTCGCCGATAGCGTTGAAAATTTTGAAGACGGCTTCGCCCCCCGCGGCTTCCCTAAAATAGCTAATTAAATTAACGAAGTAGAGTATTCCGCCGCGCACGTCGTTCGGGGCGAGGAAACTTCGCGATTACGTATTCGTGAACTCTCTCCCTCCCCCTCTCTCTCTCTCTCTCTCCCTCTCCGTGCAATTGCTCACTGCTAAGTCGAGTAACAAATATTGTTCTCGATTTGCGAGATTGCATCTCTATAGCATTACTTCGCGGAAAAAGACTCGCTTCTCCGGCGATGAACGCTCCAAAGTGTTTCCTCTTTCCCTCGCATCGTCGCGAGAAAAACTCGCGCCCGCGACGGTCTCACGACGAGAACCCGTCTTGAGTCTGTCCGAAACTCGTTCGTGTCGAACAGAGAGAGAGAGAGAGAGAGAGAGTCGTGACTGATTTTAGGCAGGTAGTTACACATCCAACCGATCATTTCTCCGGTTCCGCTGGTTGCGTCGATGTTTTGTTCCGAGAAACCGCCGCCGTCGCCGTCGGCGACGTTAATTCTCGATCAATTTCAATTACATACAACGTGTGCACGCTGATCTCGCGCGGCGGAAACGCGTCGTACGTGCGCGAGCAGCGTGATCGCAGACGGGTTGCAGCGGTAATTACAGGAAACACACCGAGTAACATTCCGTCTGCGGTAACACGCGTCGACGGCTTTCGATGGTCGGTAATCGTCGTTTCATTACGCATCGTCGTCATTACGCCCGTCGAAATTAATAATGATCGTATCCGGTATGGGCGTGCGACGCGCAATAGAAATAGAGTAAGAGCGAGTGAGAAAGCGCGAGAGAGGGGGAGAGAGAGAGAGAGAGAGAGGCCAACGGACGGAGGGGTTGAGAGGCTAAGAGGGGTGACATTAATTCAACAGGTTCTCTCTCTTACCTGTCCAGCTGGCGATCCGCGCGCTCTCCGCGGCCCTCTCGTCCTTCCAGCCGTTGCTGCGTCTCGATTCTTTTCCTTCGCCCACCTGCTCCCGATCGCTCCGCGACTCGCCGAACAACGTGCCTGGAATAAATTATTATCGCGTTACGATCTGTCCTTGCACTTTTCGCTCCGCTCGTCGTCGAAGTTTCCGCGGAGGCGGCCGCGCGACGACGATTTAATTAAAACGATCGGCTGCCGGTCGCGCGATCTCGCGCGGAAACGCGACCGATGACGTCGCCTCGGCGGCGGATGAACTTGCGCCGCTTGTTTTACCGCGCGGCTGACGCGCGACGAAAATCGAACATTGCCGGTATTACGGGTATTACGCTCGTAATTTTGTAATGACGCGGTGAATTTATCGCCGAGTCGCAGAGCCAGCTCTTACTGACTTGTACTTCTCACCAAGTCGAACAAGTCGCAATAAACGTTATTATGAATTCTATTTCGTTTTTACGTAAATCACAGGCGAATTAGTACTCGCCCCCGAGAACGGTGATTTTTCTCGCCGGGAAGCAGGTAAGGTGGACGATATCGCACAGAAATATTCAACATCAGTGTAATCGCGCGCTTTTCACGGCACAATCGCGCCGTTTCAAAAGTTGGCGTAATTAAAAAGCAGCGTGTGCGGCCGTGGGGGTGTTATGACCCCGTGTGGCATTACGCAAGCACTGCGCGCCGTCGCTTATACGTATAACAGTGACTTACGAAAAATTTATAACGCGAAACAGTTTCGCAGCTTCTCGTGCTTTTCCGCTCGCACAAAAGAGCGCCGCGCATTTTCGTTTGCGCGGCTTTCAACCTGAGCCGCTCGAATGTGAATTTACGTATAAACAAGGGTCGCGTGTGTGCGCCCGTGAACGGAGTCGTTGACAGAACAGATTAATTATTCGTCGACCTCCTTTTTTCTCTTTCTCTCTCTCTCTCTCTCCCTCTCACGTGAGAGGAAGCTAGACAGATGGCAGAAACCACCGACTTATCGGCAACTAAATTCCGGTCGATTGGCCAACGCGAGTGTGAAATCTGATTCGCTTCGGTCTAAATTTCGAAATCGGTCAAGCATACGACGAAGGAGCCAAGTGGAAAGTGTTTCCATTAAACATTACGCATGTAAGCTCACTGATTATGGGCACAATACTGTTTTAATGATACAATCAGTATCACTTTCACTAATTCGACTTGAAAGGGAGCGAGGACAATTATCTCCTCGAAACGGTCGGATTTGCGAACAACCCGAAAGAGAGGGGGAGTGATCCTCTCAATTTTGCGTTTCGGCATCGATCAATAGAGACTTCACGTGCACACTGTGTTTATCATCACATGCGTAGCTCGCCGAGAGATATCGGTGTAACAGAATAACATGTGGGGACGATATATCGCGCGTTAAATCGCCAGGAGTGGAGTCGAAGCGGCTGAAACCGCTGCGACGGACGAACAGACAAACGGACGTACGTACATACATACACGTGGGTTGCATTTCCGCCTCGACCGAGAACGAGATCGAGATTTATCGCGGAGCTCCTACGTGGCGGAGCGGCTGAAATTATGCAGCGCGTCTCCCCTCGAGTTATTCTCTCTCTCTCTCTCTCTCCCTCCGCGACGTGTTTTATTCTTTGCGCCCTCCGCGCATTTTTTCCGTCTGTGCGTGCGTGCATTCGATCGCAATGATTTAACGTCGTTACGCAAGCGATTCAGCGATAGCGGCCGGCCAGTCGTCCCGCCTGTGTAATACCAGCTACCAATTGGCCGCAACTGGAAACACCGCCGCACGACGAACGTGGGATATTAATCTCCGGCTCTGTGGTAGCTCGGAACTTTAGCACGTCGATATTTCGTAGTCGCGTGGGAGAGCAACGGAACACGAGGCAGTGCGTAGAACTCTTTCGAGATTCGCTTATGTACAGCGTAGATTCCAATTAGAACGTCCAAAGTTATCCCGCATGACGACGTGGATATCCCATTGTGATAACAATAGAGACTCTCCTTCTTACCCCAAACATAGGATGAAGCCTTTTCGACGTCGCATGAGATGCTCATAATTCTTGCCACTTCAATCTAACGTTTCGGGCCGCAACTCTCGATTCCGGACTTATCGACAATCCTTCGGATTCTTAACCCGCTGACTTTGAACCGTCGATCCGTGCCGCATCGCGACTCATGACACGAGTCGATATAAATAACTGAAAGTCGAGTCGATCGTGTGGAATGTGTCGCTGAATGTTGAATTTTCGACGAAGACGGTCTTATCGCATTCCTTCGGATGCACGTGTAACGACCGCTCACGTGACCGCTCGTTGCGTATAATTCATCGACGGTGCGTCACGGCTTTCAAATAAAAGTACACGTTCCGATGGATGGTCGCGGGAGATTGACGTTCGAATGGCGATCGATGATATTTCATTTCGATGATTCAGTCGCCGTGGAATTCGCCGGTCACGGGGTGGCGAGACGCGATACATTCGACGCGCGCGTGTATACGGCGTGCGCGTGTGTGTATACGTGCAGCGCGAGCATTACGCGTTCCGCCCGGGAAAAATACACAGACCGTCTTCGGGCGACTGCCGGCGAATTTATTTATTCGATAATCGAAGACGCAATCGCGCACGACATTGTAGGCGAATTCTCTCGGCCGCCGCCGCCGCCCGACGGAAATGGATGCCGTCGGCAACGCGGAAGGAAATATCGCACGAACGTAACTCAAGCTTTGCGCGAGTAATAATGCGCTGAAAAATGGCGAACCGGCCCTGTCGAATTTTCGAGCGAGTAATCCCCGCCGCCCGCTCTCGTACTACTATTTTCACTTAAAATGAGTTTAATTAAAATAAACACACGCCGCATTTCTCTCCCTGCGGTGAAATATGTATCGCTATAATTTAATTAATTGCTGTATAATTTAATTCAAATACACATGCCGCTAACATCTCTCGTGAGTAAAACATCTCGCTCGCCCGTTCGCTCGCGTATCAATCAGCAAACTTTGCGCACACGTATCCGCGAACTAAACGTTCCATATGGGTGTAAACGCAAAAACTGGATATCGAGCGAATTGCAACTCACCCGCTCGACGTCCCGTATAGAAATTTGTCAGGACTTTCCCGTATATAGCATAGAATTCGTTGGAATTGTAAAGTGTAAATACTTAAAATGTTTCGTATATTTCGTTCAACCGTAACGCAAAACAGAAACATTTTTGAGAAAACATTTTGGAGGTGACTAAATAGAATCTGATTGTTTTCCTCTTTCCGAGTTTCAAAATTGCAAATTCTACATTAAGTCTCCTTAAATGAAATATTCTACTTCTAACCGGAATCTTCATAGATTTCCCGATCAGAATCCATCATTTTTTAAGGAAATCGTAATAGATCCCAATCAGGTCCCGGAAAATGTTCGAGATTTTAGACGACTTTTGAAGATTCAACGTAGAACTAAAGTTTCGGCTCGTGTTGGAATCGTACATTTGAAACACTACACTTTTAATCAGAATCCACATGAAGAATCCCGACTAGAATCCGTAATTATTTCAGGAAATCGGGCTCGTGGATTCCAGTTAGATTCCAAGAAATTTCCTACGCGGCGTGTGGGAAGGCCGATATCGTGTTCTCTGTCGACTGAGAGTCACTGGGGCCCGATGAATGTTTATCGCACACCAGAATCCATACCAATGCCGCCGATATTCCCGCGGCAAAATATCAACACCCGCTAGTAAAGTTAACCCCGCTACCAACGGCCGCTAGTTGATAGTCGTAAATCTGCAGGATTTCGTAACGGACGGATTCGGGACGCGATGCGATAACGTTTCTGGTATGGCGTGGGCGTTGCGTTAGAGGAGGTGCATCGCGTTTACGGCCGCCGCCGCCGCTCGCGTTTCACGACGAGATACGGTCTCGGCGGAGCCGAGAGCGCGAAAGAATGCGAGGTCGTGGAAAAGATCTCATCCTCCCCCGTGCCGTCGGCTGCGCGAAGGTGAGGCTGATTTCGCCGGGCGTCAGCTGAGCAAAGATTGACATCACCGCCGCGTGCCGGCGCGCTGATTCACGGCGCTCTCGCGGTCGGAGAAGCAGAAGACGTAGAAAGTGCTCGAGTTGATAGCGAAATGGATTCGAGTAGCCCGGCGCGGCTGTCAATTAAAATACCAGCCGGCCGGTCTCCGGATTACGTCGGCTTTGGGCGCGAGCGAGCGCGCGAGCGAGCAAGAAAGACAGAACGGCTTTGTGTATTTGCGTAGCCGATTAGTAGAGACGCGCCCGATCGTGGGCGGCGCGAGAGAGAAAGATGCGCCGAGTCATCGGTGAATTTTGGCGCCGACGATTATTTACGAATCGGTCGAGAGGGACCGAAAGCGCGCGTGCGATACACGCGAATCGGTCGCGTAGTGGTGAATTTTGCGAGGCGCGCGAGAGAAACGCCATTGAGAGAGAGATAGCTTATTTGCCCATTTATAAAGCGTAATCTCGAGCGTAAGCCTAGCGTGCAAATTTGGAGACCGAAATCCCAACTCGAAACTCTCAATTATCGGCTAGCTCGCGCGCACCTGCCGCGTGTGCTCGTGCGATTTTTGACAGCTCCTGACTGGCATGCAGAGAGCGATTCGCTATTCGGCGATATAACAAGCGATGAATAATCGAGTTCCGCCGACGACAGTTTATTCGCCGGTGTTTGCTCGCTCGCTCGCGAATCATTGCAGCACGTCGCAGCCGGGGCAGCCACCTTTATCGCACTCTCATGCTCATAAATATTTTTCATGAACTTATATTTACATAGGCTCTGTTAGCGACTAACCTTGGTGAGACAAAACGGCCGTTTAAGAGTTGAATCGCGGCTACAGTGGCGACGTTATTTTAATTCCACACTTTCGACAGGTTTTGAAGCGCGAAAATAAAACGGTGCAAACGAAATCGATTTTGGGGCACCTTTTCCCTCTATATTTAATTCCCTTTTATCCCTGTCCCGAGTAATGAAATAGTTAAAGCAGCGTCTATACCTCGTTTCCATATACCGTAAATTGCGAGAAATATTTTCCACGGGTTGTTTTAGCGCAACTGCCCAAATAACGCGAGAATCTCTCGGTGAGCGCATGCACGCAGATGCATGGTGTACAACGTTTATGACACGGCGAGCCTCGAGCAAAGTCATCGCGGACAGGCGCGCGTTAGTAGCCGCATAAATAATCGGTGTCATCGCGCGCTCGTCGTGATTTACGATTAATTCGGGCGTACACGAGAGCGCAGCCAAGATCTGGAGCGTCGCGATGCGACGCATCTCGCTGCAGCACGCCGCATCGCGACGCGCAATCGAACATCTGCGGACGTCGCTTTACGCGTTGAACGACAGCTGGCGAATATACGGGATGTTTTTACGAGGAAGCAATGCGCGAGCCGCGCACGGGAGAGATGCGCGATAAATATTTCGCGTCGATAAATTTCAGCGTCCTGTGTTAAAGTCCGAACGACGCAACAGGGGACGATACTCCGGCGCGCGAATTTCAGGCCGCTTGAAGCAGCCCGCAGGTGTCACGGTAAAAATTAATTCGGATCAATAAGGGTCATCGAAGTTAAGCAGGATGCCGTGGACGGTTCTGGACGGAGCGCGGCCAGTCTCACAGCGGCAAATCTTGTTTTCCTGAAGGGGATCCTGCGGTCGTCCTGTTTTATCGTAAATTTGTCAGTACTATATTATACATAAATATAGTAATGTATTATATATAAAAGTTGTATAATTTGTTAACTTTTTTCGTTTTTCGAATAAAGTCAACCGCCCGCATTAACGTGTGTGTTAATGTAAAAAAACGTGTGTGTGTACGTGTAAACGTGTGCAAAAAAAATGTTTAATTCTGTGCAGCCGGTAACGAGTTTAGTACAAACAAATTTGCGGTAAAACGGAACGGTTCTAGAATCCAGATCCCTTTAAAATAATAACGACAATTTTAACTAAAAGGTCATGATGGGCTACCGAACGTTAAAAAGCAACTACCTCTTTTTTAAATCCCGCTGATATCATACTTAAATTATCTGTCTGCTCCAATTAAACATGACGTTCTTTTAATTAGTTTATGAATTTCTTAGGAGAAAAATAGTGGAATAAAGAATCGCAAAACGTTTCTTTTAGAATGTGGAAAATATCTTCTATAAAGTATTCCCTAGAAATGTCGAAGGATCCTTTTAGAACAAGAGAAGAGTAGCTGTAAAATATATATGAGGGGTAATCCATAAGTAATCAGATATTTCAAAATGGAACATGTTTAAAAATACATGGAATCTTGTTTTCTTAAATCAATGACAACTTTTTTAAATCAAAAAGTCGAATATCTTATCCAAATAGTACACTAAAAATGTACCGTATATGTAATGCAGAGTTCAGGTAAAAACAGGTAAGAATAAGATTCTTATAATTATTTCATTACTTACAAGTACTCCTGAACGTAAACGAAGTTTAACCGACATGACTCTTTCCTGATACAAACGAGTCTGCTGATTTTATTAAATACGAATATTCGTACATTCGCAGCTTTCTACCCTTTTAAAAGCGATCGACCTTCGTTCAGAGAGACGATCTTCATTTCATTTTTGTGCTCCTTCTTGTGAATAGATCGATTTGCTTATAGATTTTCTCGGAGCGACGGCTTTTTCTCGAACGACGACGGATGAGTCACAAAGCGCTCGTTCGAGCGTATTCGATTTTAAATAACTCGCGCGACGTGAATACTCGAGGGAGCGGGGGAGAGGGGGAGACAGACAGAGAATTAGGACGACGGATTTAATTTCGTATCTCCAACATTGCTCAGCTCGGATTAATCCGCTGCGCGGATACGCGACGATGATGAATGCCCTTTGCTACGTCCTCTTCTTCGCTAACCTTTCGCAGCTATTAAGCGGGAATTCAATTTCCGCTTCTTTGCAGAGTCAATTAATCGGAGAAATAACGTGGTTTCGTGACGTTTTCATATTTCCATGCGGACGCTCCGCGCATGGAGCGCGCGTGTGCTTTTAGTACGCGAAAACGATAGAAGATAACAACGATTACGGTAAAATATTGCGTACAATCGGGCTGCTCTGCGCCAGAAAGAGAGAGAGAGAGAGAGAGAGAAAGCGTATTTCCGAATATCCGAACACATGGATTAAGGGCAATCTGGATTATCGGTACAACCAATAAACGTACAATCGATTATCGGTGCCCCGTATTTACAATCGCCTCGGCTGTATTAGTGTTTGAAACGCGATGTTATAACATAATAGCTACCATTCGTTGCGCTGCATAGCGATTAATGTTGCGATTGAACAAGAAAAAAATATATATATACGTACATGAATATATACATATATATATATATATATATATTTATATCTATCGATATTCCATTTCGTCTTGTGTTTCGTGTCGACTTATATTTCGCCGATTAATAACTAAAAAAGATATTTATTGCGTATTGCGTTACCCTTGTCTGCCCCGGCGTTACCTTTTCCCGCATAACGCCGGCGAAACGAGAATTCCGATCAGATTTTGTGCGCGCGCGCGCGCGCCAATATTTAATTAAGCGCATTAAAACGCGAATGTAAACCGAGCCGGGCGTGCGTATACGCGAAAATTAATAAAGTGCAAGCGATCGCATCATATCGTGATTAAATATAATGAATAATATATCTCGTCACAATATATAATAGTGCCTGGTCGCGAGTCTGTTGATAATGCCGGCCGGCCGAGCGGAAGAATGTGTTATTTAAACGCGGTGACTCTGTTTACGTGTCAATCAATTGCATTTGTAACCGGGCAACAACAAAACACACGCATATGTGTACGTGCGCTATAATTGCGCGGCGATCGCGCTCTTTCTCTCCGCACTGGGCGATTCCGCGCAGCTTGCGCGCCACGCCGCGTCCTCCGCGACGAAAACACGACTTCAACTACTCCGAGTAGAAAATTAATCGGCTGGCGAGGTAGAGGTGGACAGAAAAGTCGTTACACTTTTTTTTTTAATGAGTTTCGCAAACGCATCTCGTATCCACTAGGAGAATGTATCTCCCGAGAAGAACTAAGAAACAAATTCTCCTTGATTGGATACGTCACAACCTTCCGGTCCATCACTCCATGTACCGATTCGGTGATCGATTTTTAGTGAATAATACTAGATGCTAATATACCGATTTACGATACTCGTGGAATATTGATACCGTAAACAATTCCCAGAAATGATTATCATTGCTGTACAAAAGACTCCATTAATGTCCATTAATCTTATTCCCTAGGCATAGTGACATCGAAAATTTCCAGAACCAGAACATTATTTGTACATCATGACTGTTGATAATTTGATGAATTGACAACGATTTCCCAAAGCAACAATTACGAGTCAAATATTCGAAAATAACGCGCCTAATTGGAAATTTCCACTATGCCTAGGGAATGAATGGGACAGTATTAATGGAGTCTTCTGTATAATTGTTAATACCACAACCGTACTGTGGAATGAAAAGTCAGAATTATGGTCGGGACGCTTCGTCTGCAAATGTCCAATTTCACGTTTCAAGTCATGTCAAATGTCACATGAGATGAAAAACACGAAGCGGAATAGATTCAGCTGGCATCAAATTCGGATATGTCTGCCAGGCTTGTCACTGAACTATTTAAGCAAAACATTAGTGACATCTCTCTTTCTTATTTAAGACTTATTAAGGCATTGGTACTGTAAGATCCATATTTCAGTAAAACAGAAAAAGCACCGATACAGAAAGAGCTGATTTTTTTAGTACAGAAAAAGCTGATATTTGTGACAGAAAATGAATCCATCATATCCATGTTTCTCGATTATAAGATAACGAACACTGTCGAATAATATATGAACTTCTATTTACAGCAATAAGTAAGCCGAATTTCAATTCCTCGTCTCGGTTTCTCGCGTCAGTTCTTCTCGATTAGTCTCCTCGTTTTCGAGAAATCAGCCGAGGACTCGCGGGGGCGGCTTCTAATTTCTTCGTAGCGCCGGAACGAGAGCGCTCGCGCGCATTTTCCGCGAGACGGCGGCGGTGCGATTTGCTCGGGTCACGTTCGAGTAGTCTCGTCGCCAGTAAATCAGAGCGATTAGCTTCGCGGCAAACGGCGCGCGAGGCACTACGTGTCGGTGCATACGCGAAAACGCTTTATTGCCGGCGCAATCTAGCCGGAGCGCCGTTAGCGACGCGACTGCATTCGATTCGGCCGCGATACGACGCGAGATCCGCGTGCTTGAAATCGGCCGCACGAAGGACGCACACATGCCGCTCGCAATCGCGTTCGACGCCATTCCTCGCGTCGTGGCAGCTCCGTGAAATTGTCATCCCGAAGTGTGAATTTTTGTCAAATTCGCGTTCGTTTGTCCCTCTCCATATAATTAGTGCATAAAAAAATTACTTTCATCCACCCCGCGGAAACAAGTTATACCGAAATTTAAAAATTGGACAAATTCTGATCCGTTATGAGAAATCGCCTATTTATTTTTGTTTGTTATAATAACTCATTTTTGCTCGAACAAACGGGAATTACGATTGGACAAGCGTGGACGATCGGTTCTGGTACGCAATCTAAAGAAAATACAGAGAGTTAATAGTGTCCACGATGGTCCCCACTGTTCGTTTTTTTGTGTTTGTTTGTTAACAACTTATTTTTGCTTGATGGGTAAACAAGAATTGCGGACCGACAAATGTGGATAAATCGCGGACAATCGATTTCGGTATATAATTTAAAGAAAACATACTCAGGAATGTTTATAAGGTCCGCGTTTTCTTCGTTTGTTCATAACTTTGTTTTTCTTTTGCACGGTGGGCAAATATACGTTTTTACGATCGTGTCCCGCTTAAAAATTGAAGAAATTGAAGAGAGATAGAAGTACTGATGTCAAAATTTATGCAATTTTTTATACTGTTATAACTTCATTTGGCGGGGTGGGAGAAAAAATCTTTTTATGAGCAATCGAGGGCAAACGAACGTCGCGTGAATGAGATAAAAATTCGCGTTTCGGGGTGCTAACTTCGCAGACCTCGTCAGGAGGCATTCACGATGTCGCTGAACATTTTCCTCGTGTGAACTCGTGAGAAGTAAGAACTTTCAAATATCTCCAAGTTAACAAATCTTCACGAATCTGCGACAGAGGGAAAGACTTTCACCGGCTTACTAGTAGGGGAAAAGATTCATTCAGATCGCTCGCCAGCTTGTGACGATCGATGCCGAAGGTATTTATTTCGGTGGAGGATCAACGTCGCCGATGAGTGAGTTAACGCAGACTCGCGCGAATCCTCGGCGGATTCTTCTAGTCTCTCGACAGGAATTATTCGAGTCACGCGCCGTGGTCGGGAGTTGCGTTGTTCAGATAACGCGTGAAACGCGTCATTCGTTAATTTTAGTTCGGATCATCGACTTATCCAGCGACGTGGGGACTCCCGAACGCCGATTCACGGTCGATCCTGGGAGAAAGACGGCCGATTATGGATCACGGCCGGCGTAGAAATTTCTTATGATTTTCCCGGATACAGCATGGATTCCAATTAGAAGAAAAAAATTTGTTAAATTTAATATAAAAATTTTTATCGTGCACTTAGAAAATCGTACGTTTGAAGCATTATATCTCAGAACCTGCATAGACTTTCCCAACTGGAATTCATAATTATTTCGAGAAATCGGACTGGATCCCGAGAAATTTTCTATGCGGAAGGTGGTATCGGGCGTACCTTTCGGGCACATTCGTAAGCTGCAGTCGCAGTATCCGAGTCTGAAATAATAACCGGTGCATTCACCCGTGCCAGTGAAACTGAGCAATCGCGCGCGATTTCCAATTTCATCTCGCGGGCCTTCCGCGAGTCTCGCGCGACAGCTGTCTCCGTTCTATTTCGATCGCGCCAACCTGTTCGATCGCCGCGCGCCACGCTTCCTCGGGGCGCGGATCCGCTTTCGTTCCGCGGATTACCTCTTAAACGAAGAATGGCCGCTCGATATTGTATCGCGCCGCCGTCGGGAACGGCGCGCAATTATTGAGAAAAATAATATCCACGGCGGAAAAGTTCACTTAGAGGGGCTCAGCGGGCTCAGCTTCGCGTATCGACCGAGATGAAAAGCCGCTCGCGAAGAATCGGCTTTACCGAGCCACTCTATTTATATCAATGATGGAGAGCTACCTGTTCGATCGGAACGTCATCGTCGTCATGATCCCTGTCGCTGGCTCGACGCAAATTTAATACCGCAGAGTGTAAACCGTCGTCGTAATTCGACGACGTCGCGCACCGCCTCGCTCACTGTTTCTCTCTCTCTCTCTCCCTTGTTTCCAAGAAAACTGCTACTTAAAGCGAAGGCGATAAATCATCTTAACGTCGCGTTCCGCTCCGTCCTCACACCGAGTCCCCGGGTTCTTACATCAAAATCAAGATGTCGGATACGCGTAGAAATAATACGATAAATAAATAAATAAAGACATAGCCGGAGAAGGGGGAAAAAAGGAGGGAGTTTGAGAGAGCGAGAAGGACGATGAGGAACGTCGCGCGATGGAAAACGCCAACCTGCCTGGTCCGCCCGCCTCCGTCCGCCGCTGGTTCGTCCGTCGCTCATAAATCAACTTATCGCCGCGCGGCTTCCGTTGCGCGGCCGACCTGCCACGCTTCGTGGCACGTTTTCACGGTGCGTGCACGCGCACTTACGCGTGTACGGTGCCGCCGCGCGCGCAATACCGCTGCGCCGTGCACGCGCCGCGAGATACTGCGCTCTCCTTCTCTGCCTCTTCCTCTTTCCCTTTTTCTCTTGTCCGCGCGAACTTCGTCGGCGACGGCGATGCACGCGCGCGAGCGGTATTACCGGCGATGAATGAAAGCGCGCGTGCATGCAGCGCGGGAATGAATGAGCGAGACGCGCGTATTTCGGCGAGCGCGTCGTCACGCAGCCCGCAGCGCGCACGGAATGCACGATGTGTGCATCGCCGGCGAAATCCACGATCAGCGCAGTTCGTTCGCCTCGCTTCACGGCGGCGGACGGAAATTCGTCGTGTCGCGAAGTGTGTCTTTCTCTCTCTTTTGCGCTCACCTATTTTTTCCATCCTTCCCTTTCTCGTTTTCTTTCAATACTTTACTTTTCCTTTCTTTTTTTATCTATTTACTTTAGTTTGCTATATATATTGTTTATGTCCTAATTAGAGGAAGAGCGTAAAAATCGACATACCATTTTATTTTCGAGCTCTAAAAGTCTCGTCGAAGATGTAAAATTACAATTTACGTGGATAAACCGCAAACCTACAATATTTCGTTACGAAAATATATGATGGTCTTATGAAAATTCTTATATGTTTCCACGCAAAGGAAAAAGCTCATCAAAACTTCAACACAACTAAACGATCAAACGACGCTAATAACTGAAACGAAACGCGTTTGCAAACAGAAACCGCCACTTTGGTTCCAACTACTGTACACAACAGACGAAGTTCATATACTATCCGACAGCAGAACCGAGAAATACGAGCATATCGTTTTACCATATCCATGTCAGTAGTTGTGATGCTTTTTCCTCTACTTCTTCCATCTGCTATCATAATTGCATTTAAAGGGGCAAGTTTTCCCGGAGAGCGTAAAATAAGTATTACTCATAACATCTACAATATTATCCATAAATATTCTTATCTAAGCAAATATTAATATCTATCTCTCTTGAATGTCACCGCTACACTCGTTGGGAAACTCGCGATTTTCCGAATGAGTCGCACGCTGATCAATCTCTGGTCTGTCTTCTCAGGTCGGACTTATTTCTGAGTAATATCTCCGTGTGCTTTCTATCGCCGGGATGATTCAGAATGAATCGCGATGAAAGGGAATTTTATCTCGGTTAAAACGTTGCGCACTCTCTCCTGACCGGGCTTAGATCACCGGCGCTTCGAATCATTTAGACGCTATGACAGGCGGATTTGGGTCGTCCAAGATTACATTCGCGAGGTCGCTCGCGATATCCCTTTGAAAGCGATCGCATTTTTATTCGCCGCACTGATAATAGATCGCACGGCACACGTACGCGATCGATTATCGCGAACGTACATTTCCGTCGGTTAGGCCGTCGTTGACGTCGTCATCGGAGAGATACGGTGAGAGTAAATTTGTAGAAGCGGGCTCAGCCGCGCACACACCGCCGATAATGGAGAAACTGTGTCAGAACGCGATTTTATTTTTTGATGGACGATAACTCGCGCAAGTGCGACTTATCGAAGAGGCGCCCGGCGACGACAACGCTCTCTCCCTCCGGACTCGTCGCGGCGAAGCCGAGAAAAAGAGAGAGAGAGAGAGAGAGAGATGGAATGGATAAAAAATGCGTAACATCGCAAAAAGTTCCCGGTAAACTCCGTGTAAACTCAAGAAGGAAGGAAAACGTTGTCGCGGCGTTTCGCGTCGATTCGCATTGCTCGTCCTGCGCATCCGGAAATACGCAATTATATTCCGAGATCGAGGACAGGAAGTCACGAGGACACAGGGAGGTGGCGCGGGGGAGGATAACGCAAATCGTCCGATAATTCGATCGCGTCCGTTTAACAAACGACAGGCGAAGAAAAAAAAAACGGTTGAAGAAGTAACCCGTCGCATTTCTATCCTTCTAACTGTTTTACATCGGCGCAACGCGCGACGCCGAAAAATCCCATGGCTGCTCGCTGCCAGTCAATCCCTTTTTATCGCCTCGAAATCCCTCCCGGGACCATCGGGACTTGTATCCCGTTGGCTCTTGTAACCCCCGCCCCCTTTGCTCCCGTCTCGCAGAACTCACTCTTACGGAGAAGCGCGCATAGAATAAGCGCTGCGCATTCGCGAAACAGTACGATCGTTTCGCGTTTCTCTCGCGCGTCTCACCTTCGCCCCCTCGTTTTTCCGTTTGCCAACTGCTACCGCTGCTCTGCTGCGGTGCGTGTCCTCTCTCCGCCTTGCACCACCTTTGTTTTCATTTGCGCGCACAGCGAAACCGAATTACCGCGGGAGCTGGCCGGCACGGGCGTCGCGCGTAATTAATGGTACGAGCTGGACTTGCCGGGGACGGGCGGGGACCTGTCGCAATAACAAAGTTACCTCGTTGCGTCGGACGATCGCGTTTTTCCACCGGGTTTCCGTCTCTCTCTCTCTCTCTCTCTCTCTCTCTCTTTCTGTTGGCGCACGTTGCACGTGAGACGGTGTGTTCGCGAACCGTCACAAACCGGCGGTGCCCTTTAAGATAAATCCGTGACAACATTGTTAGAAAAGTAATGGCCAATTAATCGCCAAATCTTGATATTTTAGTTGTCACGTACTTCAGCTGTTATAAAAAATTTTACATATAAATTTCTGGAAAACTGGACGATCAACGATCTTGTAATTTTGTAATAATACTTCTGTAAATTTCCTTCATCGTCTTTAGGTTTTTCACTAAAACCGTAAGAGCAGTTAGGTCGTTAGAATTAAAAACATGATATCGAAAACCGTTTTAGTACCTGTGAATAGTGCTAAATGCTACATGTACGCAAAAATGATACATGTAAATGGTGCTGACTTTGATTTCAGTTATCTCACTTTCAATAGAGTCAATCTTTACCTAATTGCACGCATGTGCGGGTCGCGTGTTTCGACCAATACGCTGTGAACATTTGAAAAGATTCCTGAGAAAATTAATTTGAATATCAGAACTACCTTGACACGACGGCTGGACCGTCGCTCACCGTCGTAAACCGTAGGAATTTAACACTTTACCGAGGGCGCGCCGGCAATGTTTGGCCGTGCGCGGATCTTCAGGGCGCGGTCTTCTCTCGTCGAGTTTTCCTTTGTTCGAATGCCGCTGTCGTAAGAACTCCGCGAGTATGCGATTTAAGTACGCTCACCGACCGCTCGAACGTTTACTCACTTACTCCGGCTGTCACGACGCGGTCCCTTAACACGCGACAAAGCCCGCCGTCGAATTTTTCCACGATACGTCGGAATCATGCGGCTCGAATCATATGAAACAAAAATTCCTCTGGCGGCACAACAACAAGCGTTTCTTTGCGCGTGTCACAATCGCCGGGACATGTGCAGCGAAATACGCTAGGATTGATCACAATGTAGCCGGATTGGTAAACAACGGTCGATCGACGAGACTACGGTGCGGAAAATTAACAAAAACGTGGAAAAAGGGAAACGAGAGAGACAAAAAGAGAGAGAGAGAGAGAGAGAATGAAAAAAAAGGAAGGAAGCCGGAGGGAGCTTCGGAGTTCGAAGCGCCGAATTCGGAGATGGATTTCTATTCGGCGCGGCGCGTGCGTCAGACGTCAAGTTCGATGGGCGCGCGATATTTTGATGTTTACGGAATGAATGGACGACACGCGCAGTCGACGGGTTTATCGGTTAAAAACGAGCGAAAAACAAACAAAGCGGCGCAAGCGCGCCACGCTCGCCTCCGTACACGATTGTTCAAACGTTGATCAAAGGTTGCCGCGCCGATATTTGCGTTCGGCACCCAGCGCTATCATTTCGACAGTCCGCCGTACTTGTTTTCGATGCTTGCACGAAATCACGTTAAGTAGTCTTTCACCTACCATATCGAGGCAATTTCGGCGAGCGGGCGAAATTATCCTCATCTCTCTCTCGCAAAAGCGCGTTCACGTTGCTCGTGTACATACCTGCTCTTAATCAAGCTGACTGGCGTGAAGAATACCACGACTTGACAGCGTAATACCGTGCATAAATCGGCGACGCATGCGGTTCTAAGACCTTGTAAGCGTCGTCCGCGGCGCGCTCGCGCCGATAATTGAGTCGTGATGTAATTAAACGCGCGTAACAACGTGTGAACGAGTCGCGAGGATCGATCGCGCGAACGAGGAGCGCATCCGAAAAATGCTTTTATATCAGGCGAATGATCGGGCCCCGCAAGAGAGATCAGAACGCGTAAGGGTGATGAGGGGAAGTTGATACCGGGGGAGAGTTGGAACGAATATTCGACTGTGCCATTTAATTACGTTCTCAATTAACAAGACCGTTCATTCAAACTTTATATTAACTTCCCCGGTAAAGTGGCAAATCAGTCTCGATTTTTGTTGCTACGAAATCCTGAGGAGCGAAAGGTAGAAGGACCGAGTGTCCAAAATTGCCCCGACTCACACCTCCCTTACTTTTCCGTAAGTTAACAGTACGCCGGCGAGGTGGTAAAAATTCATGGGTCGACTTCTCGCAAAGGACTCGCCGCCTTTCAAGAGCGCTCCGTGCCGTCGCGTTTGCATACGGCCTCGTCGACGCGAAACGAACGAACGAATACAGTTTTCATTCGGGTGAGAAAATAAAGCGACAGTCCGCCGCGTGCACGATACTCGCGCACTCGCAAAAATTCAATTCCCCGTACTTTTAGCGGGCGGATTTCGATAATGCCCCGGCGCGCGTAAGCCGGCCGGTGGCGCGCGGAGCGATTTCCTCGCGGCTCCGTCGAAACGGCGTGGTCTGTATTCGGAAAAAGCGCTAACGATGCGGGGCTCTAACGAGGAGCGGCCGGATGAGGAGAGATCACACGCGATGATTATAATTTGTCATTCGACGCGGCCGTCGCATGCTCGTTACGGATGTTTTACGGCGCAGAATTGACGGGCGATATTAATAACGCCGGCATATGTAAATACGTACTGTGAGAAATGACGTTTGGCAAACGCTTTGTATCGCAAACACCGATACTGTTAGCGCGAGTGCGCGTCTCTCGTTGATAATTTATCCTAATAATACGGACTAACGGATGCGCGAGCGTTATTATCGTTACGGATGTCTCACGTGTATACGCACGACGATGTCTTTTATTCCGCGCCACCGGTCGAAATAACATTTTAATCATCCGGATTCCCCGGCCCGCTCACGGTTTCAATTTAATGCCGAGCCGGATTTCGGCGACTCTCTCGCCTCCGAAGCAACGCCGTTCTGCACGGCGCGCGCGCGCGAACAAATCTCATATTTCGCGAGGGTGATTCTGACGGGGAAAATTGCGGACACCGGAGTATGGTTTTGATTTTCCTCGCGCGATCTTCCTACGCGTCCCTTTGCGTGTTTCGGCCGAGTGTTACAGCGTCATCGATCATATGACGGATCCGCCGAGAGATGTCTCTCTCTCCCCCACATCCTTTCTCTCTGCGATACATGTCTCTCATTCTCTGTCGCCGACAATATTTGATCGTGCTGTTGGTTGCCGGCTATAACTCCGTTTCCATAACTCACCCTCTCTCAGTCGTTTAACGCAACCCACCCCGTCCTCCACTCCCGACAACTTATCACTTGGCGTTTAGCGCTGTCTGCGATATCTAACGACCAAATTACTGCTTTAAAAGGCATTAGCGCGTTGGTATCGTTACCGGATCGACGACGGGGCACTGAGGTGGGTAATTATCACGTGCCGCGGCGCTCGCTAAAAACCGATAAGGGGATAATAACAGCCCCCGTCGGAAATTTGCGCGAACTTGCTTAGGTAACGACTCGCGGCCGGCCTCCCCCGCCCCGTGTAACTCGAGAAGGTCGTCCTACGGTTCGAGGAGGGAGCGGCAATGCGCGTCCGTTAATTCATCCCTCCTCCTCATACAAGTTTTCCCTTCCCATATACACCGATTAGAATATTCAAAGTTGCTCGAAAATAGGTTATCCCGCTGCGATACCAATTGGAAATTCCGTTCTTATCCCGAACACGAGATAAAGCTTCCGCGATGCCGATTGGCTGCGGCTTACTTCGTACTGCCGCGTGCGACAGAGAGGAAAACTGCGCAAAAAGGGCGCTAGATTCACGTAAATAATTACTCCGAAACTTCTTAACAAGTTTAATAATTCATATAATAATAAGAATGTATTAATATTAAACATAATATTTATTCGATCCGAGTAAAATTTACTCAATCCAAATCCCAGCCGGGGGGAACACGTCTCCGTCGGCGATCGCCGACGATCTCGACTGCGTCGCCCGTCTTTTCGCTCATGCAAAAGCGCCGCGCAGTCAGGCGATAAGAACGTCAGGCCGTCGCCTCTAATCGCGCGATCTGGAAGCTCCGGTAATTGAGGAAAGAATTCGGCGTCTCGCTCTTACGGCGGAGCGTTGCGCAATCCGGCTTTAAAGTCGGCCTTCAAGGAGCTCTCGTGCGAGCGAGCGAGCGTGCGAGTGCGTGCGCGCGAACGTGCGTGTAAATCAGGAAACGTGTCGCAATCGGCCCGCGACGTTGCAGTGAGAAATAGAATGCGCGCATAACGCATAAGCGGGTTTCAATTCTAACTTTAACGCGACCATTCAAAGCGCCGCGAGCGCGCGCTGAAAATATATATTCCGCGCGTCGCTCGCGCGTGTTCGAATAAATAGCCGGGTGACTTTTCAGCGCGATTGAATTCTGCGAGGTGGCGGAGGGGGGGGGGAATTTTCGACGCGCACATTTTCTGACACACGACACGAGTCGTGCGCCGCAGCACGTGGAAGAGCGACTCGCCGTTAACATTATAATTAAATTAAATTACAATCTTGGTGTATTTGGTTTTTCACTAGTAAGTAGATGCATGACTTTTTTAAGTGTTCGCATAAGGAATAGTTTGACCTACATATTAATTTACCTTTCTCACGTGTACATAGAATTTTTCGATTTTATTTATAAACTATAAACTCAGATGTTTTAAACATATAATAATGATTTTGGGAAAGTAGAAGTTTATATATTTTAAAATATTTTTGGACATATTTAGTAAATGCACAGGTTACTAGTCACGCAGTAAATACAGACACTTAAAATGATCGAGTAAATTTTAATTTTTACTGCAGCGTCGCGCTGTGAAAGGAAAGACGCACGCGTGTTCGCTTTTCCACGGCGCGAATCGAGGTGACCTCCGACGATCTCTCGAGCGGGCGATTTCGCTAAAAGCGCGCCGAGATAACATCCGCCGTATCGCGGGTATTCGCCCTGGATGAAGACGCACGATGCGAGCGCGATAAACGTAAATTCTATTGCGCAATTTGCGAGCGCCGTTGCATTTTTGCGATTAAATACGAGCACGGGGCGTGCATTAACGCGTTTTATTATGCGTATCGCGATAGCCGTTACGGCGCCGCCGCCGTTCGAGCCATCTGGCAAACTCGACAACCCGAGGAGCCGCGACCTAGACGTGTAATTATTATTACTGGCCAGGTCATTAGGTATGATTTAACCATATGAGCCTTAACGAGTCCCAACGACATCGGCCTTCGAGAGCGAGACTCATTTTCCGGCTGTCGTTTTTTTGTGCCGCTCGACATCGCGAACAAGATGCCACTGAAGGTCGTTAGTTTAGATTCTAAGTATCCTTTTGAGAGAAGGAGAGAGAAAGGGAGAAACGCAGTCTCTCCCTCGGTTAAATATACTTTCGCGAAGTATATGGTAAACGCAGTATTTGCGAGAGCATTGTACTTTTTTTTTTTTTCAAGGAAGCATCATCCACAAACGTGTGTGTGTGTGTGTGTTCACCGGATCTTCTTGCCGTAAACATTTTAATTATACGAAGAAAATCTTGTGGGATACGCACACACGCCGGGATAAATACTATTCTCTCTGTTTTCGTATCTCGTGAGTGTGCTCGAAATTGATAATAATTCACGCTCTCACACACACACACACACACACACACGTACGCACAGAGACGGATATACGCACACGGTATACGTTATCCGGTACGTTACAGAATCGCTGCGCGTTCTGTTTCAACTCGTATAAAAATGTGTCTCAGGTTTTTTCTACGCGGCATACACCGCAACACATCGGCCAACTTTTTCGCGTTCGCTTCTCCCTTTCTTCTGGAAGTGACACAATACTGTAGATCGGACAGCCGCGAGCGAATTTTATTTCTACTGCAAATTTTTCTTTTATTTTCAGTCTGCCAACACGCAACCACCATCGGCGCAACGGGAACTCTCACACACACACACACACACACACACACACACACACACACACACACA
>NW_014555679.1:1727737-1736879 GCF_001313825.1 Dinoponera quadriceps
CCCCCCCCCCCCTTTCGTTCTATATTATATATACCCCCACCATTTTTTTTCGTTCTATCGTTCGAGCGCGCGACACATATTTCAGACGCGATGACGCAACTGATTTAATTTAAAAAATCACATCGCCGGGATAATACCATTGGAAATCGATGATCGCGATTGCGCATGCGTGCGTGCACGCGAGACGCTTTGAAAAATTAAACACGCCTGCCTCTCTCTCTCTCTCTCTTTTTCTCGCGGCATTTTTCTAGCATTCGTCCGGCGAGCAAAGCGGCGTGTCGTTATATCGTCCGACGACGTCCGGTGAAATCGTTGGGATTCCATTGAGCTCGCCGCCGGGTTATTGGGAGGGGGATAGAACTGTAGCGGTTGCATAACACGACAGGAATTCGCGGGGATACGTTCCGCGAATGCGCTCGCAATTTTCATGCCGTTCGCGAGAAGCGCGAGGCGGCGCTCTCTTTCGACGAGCGGGAATTTTTCTCCCGTTATCGCGCCGACAGAGAGAGAGAGAGAGAGAGAGTTTTATCGAGGCGCATTCTGCGATAATCATTAAAATGTGCGTTCCTCCGCGTGTTTTAATAAGCGGCGCCGCCACTCACTCGTTCCCTCGATTGCCCCTTTCCGTCTGTTTTATCGCCGAAATGTATGGAATCGCTTTATTTCGCCACAATTTCTTTCCCTCTCTTTTCATTCACGGATTATAATCACGCGAGCGATTGAAAAATCGCGGAAAAGCCGGATAGCTCGTTGCTAGCGCTCGCAAGATCGCGGCGGTACACGAATACATCGATTGCCCCGTCATCGGGCGAATACGGCGAAGAGCGGCTCGAGATAATTGCAGCGAAGCTTACGAATCAACAAACGAATCGCCCAATCAATTTCTCTCTCCTGCGTCCTCTCGCCGACCTCTCTCGCCCCCTTCTTTCGTCCCCTCCCGTATCTTCCCGGACGCGCACAACGAATCGCTCGTTTTTCTAAAAAAAAAAAAAAAAAAAAAAAAAAAAANTATCGTGCTTTCCAATTAGCCGCCGATATCGGACAGTCCGCTTACGAACGGGAAGCTTCCCCCGCGGAGATTAGGAGGGGCAATTCGTGCCGCGAAAGCCGCTTTTGTTTTTAGAACAAGCCGCCGCGGAAAGCAGCTGATCCACCTTAAAACATGTGCCAATTACGAGACTACGATGAAAGAGATAGGAAGGGGAAGATAGATAGAGGCATAAAGAGAGAGAGAGAGAGAGAGTGAAGAAAGGGAGAGAAGAAGGAATGGCAAAGAGCTAAATCTATCGATCGGTCGGCTCGACTTCCGCACGAAGGAAGCCGACAGCTCCCCCTAAAGTATCTAATAGTCGGATTAAGCTCGGCTTTGTCGGAGGGTCGGGACATTAAAAGCTAGATAGGCGCGGCGGCTATCGGGACTCAAAGAAAGCAAGGTGCATCGAAAATCGATCGACGCGCCGTCTAAACGCCCCGCTTAAACATAATATAATGCCTTTCATGAGAGAAAGAATGCGAGGGAGAGGAGGAGGGGGGAGAGACTCGCGCTCGCAGAAGAAACAGAATGAGCGATAACGCCGTTAAAAATGACGCTCTGGCCGAGTGCGTCGATCGAACACGGCTGTCTCTTTCTCTCCGTAAATCAAATCGTCGTAACGTTATCTCCCCGCCCCGCCGATTGTCCGCAGAGAGGCGCCGCAGCGCGCGTAATCGACGCGACGTTAATTTCGCGTAAAATTATTCTCCCGAACGTTCGCGCGCGCCGACACATGGTGGCATCATCATTATCGTCGTTGTCGGAGGTCGCAGCAAGGAGCATCGAGCGCTCGACGACGGGACTTTTTACTCGGGTCGATAACATCGCCGTCGTCGCGCGCGAGGATCCGTCCGGGTTTTTTCCCGCCGATCGCGAAAAATCGCCGACGATAGTACGATTCTACTTCGGGGGCTCGATACCTCGATTTCTTCCCCCCACGGCGGAGGGAGAGGGATTCTCTCTTGTCAAAGGCACTCTCTGCGGAGTGTACAAGTTCCCACGTGCCTCCTTTCGCGATTGAACGGGAAATACAGGCGGCAAAACGGCGACGGTGTTGAAGCGAATTCGTTTCCCTCCGGAGTATCGTCCATTTGCGGTTAGGTAAGAGGCCTCCTTAAACGCATGTTAAAAGTACGTGCTCGCCGCCGGCGAAACACGAGCGCGAGTGCGAATTGTTGCTCGCAAAAAGTCGATCGATGCAACGCGAAGGAATGCTGGTCGGTTGCGCGAAGAAACGCCGCCGAGAACGCCGAAATCAACGTATTAATCGTTCGTATGGGAAGAAGAACATTCGTTCTCGCTCGTAGCGCCGAGAGACGTCTTTCGCGTAACTGAAGAGGAAAAAGTTCTACAAACCGATACACGTACGTAAACTTTGTGAAATTTCGACCACCGTGCGTCACAAACTGCACGAAAGAAAAGTGTCCGAATCACTTTTGAAACCCGGTATATACATCAGACCACAATGCGATTCTGTCTCGATGATATTCCGTAGCTCCGGCCGAAAGTCATTACGTCCGTATACGCGGACAACGTCCGGGCTTCGAAGCGGTTCCCCGTGTCATCATGCGCCGTCCATCGTCCCCCACAGCACCTGCCTGCCGAAATCCACTCGATACCATTGAACGGCTACCCGCACGAGCGGAATCGTATTAATTGAAGCTTCCAAGTAAGCGGCGCGCATCAATCCCCATCTCGGCAGGAGGATTCTCCCGGAGACGAGTTAACCAACGGTAACAATTATTGCGAGGAAAACGGGAGCCGCGACGGCGCGCCCCTCGAATGGAAAACTACCAACCCGTTAGTTAATTACGAGCAGGACGAAGTCACCTCGATTGCTCGTTAAAGCTTTTGATAGACGGGATTAAATTCCGGCCGCATCCGTTTAAAGACCTCTCCCCCCTCCCCGCCCGCTGAAAGGTGGTCTCGCGCGCACATCGTTCATTCCCGGCGCGTAAAAGCCGATTTGGAAATTGGAACTAAACAATTTTGATCGACCTTCTTCCTTTTAGGACGACAACGACGACGACGAAAAAGGCGCCGATAAAACTCGATCGCTTTTATCTCCCCGTCCGCCACGCGCTCTATCGGTGCGATTTGACGCAAAAAAATCCGCCCGCGGCGACAGTTTAATTAGTAGCGCGTTATTTAGCTCTTCATTCGCGGGCCCGCGGCAATTTCTGTCACGGACATTTATATCGTTACAGGCGCCGTACGCGAGCACACAAACACGCACGCACGTACGCAGCCTTTACGTGCACGCACGCGAACTCGGCGCTAATTAATTACGCGGCGCTTTATGCCCGAGGAGTACGTAATAAATACGGGAACGTCGATTATTGCAGGAACGACAGCAGTCGATGTCCCACGCATCGCGCTCTGTGCGACTTTCTAATTTCGTTCCAACAGCACGCGTGCCCGTTTAAAGTAATCGGTCCGTGTATTTATTTTCTTAAAATCTCAATTTCATTCGATAAATCGTGAAAAGTATTACCCAAGTTACGAAATAATCCCGCTTTTCGTTTTCGGTCTCTTAATGCGGCATGGACGGCTCTCGATCGGATATTTCGTGAATTTGCATTCGTGCACGGCCTATTAGTTTCTAAATTAATCCCGATATCGCCACAGGGAGGTATAGTCAAAATTCAATAATACAACAAAGAGCATATTACACGTGTAAATTCCGAAACAGTTGGCACAATCGCTTTGATCTACTCGCAATATCGAAAGTCCTCGTGACCGTGTCGACCCATTGGACACGATTCATGTGGAATTCAACATTGGTGTCTTTTATGATAGAAAATGAAAAGCACGGGCGATATATGGCGGAACGTGATCTTTGAAAATTAATTAATGCCCGCACGATGTGTCCCGACGAGGCGTAATTTCGATCCCACAGAGATCGAGACACCGAGGGACATGAACGATCGTAAAACGAGAGAACCTTCTCTCTCCCTCTCTTTCTCGGCGAGCTCTCTTGTTTATGTTTTCGAGTATTTCCCGCATCTGTGCTCTTGACACACTTATCCAGCAGAGCGCTCGTCCGAAGATCGGTAACACCCTAATCATAGTTTAGCAGCTGGTGTAGCTCGTCTGGGACCGTTTAGACCGGTGATGGCGATCACACGGTCGGAAATTTACCGTCTTCTCGTTCCGTCGTGGCACATTTACGACTCGTTCGGCTATCGCGCGTCTCCGACGATGGCTCGTCTCGTACTTCCGTCTGTCAGCGGGAATAACTTCAGCATATCGCGCGATCGCGCCGTTTTATGACGTGCCGATCTTTGTCTCTGGACGATGCTCGCGGCCCCACTGCGCACAGATTAGCGAGCGACTCTATATCGGGATAATATTCCTCCAACCCCCCCCCCCCCCTCACACCCTGGGAACGTTCCACTTTGNCACTTTGCGAACGCTATTTCGCTTTATCGCCAAAGCGATAAACGTCCTCCTTTATGTCCCTCGGCCATTCTTATTCCTCACGGTAAATTTAATCATCGGAAACACGCTAATGTCGCTAACACTCTTTTTTTTTCTTCTTCCTCCTTACGTCCTACCGAGGCTCGGTGTTAATAATTCAACGTAATTAATCGCGTTCATTAAGGGCGTCGGCGAGAGTTGGCGAGTTATCCTTCCGCGAACGCGAGAAAAGCGTGTTACGAAGCGGTCGCGCCGAGATAACTTTCATGGTTTCTCATCTCAGGAACGAGTGAGTGGCGAATCGCACGAGCCGCGCTGATTTTTGTCGGACGGATGACGAGGAATTAACGCATTTCGGAAAATAGGGGCAGGCAGGATAGGCAGGACAGTCGATCAACCCCTAGGCAATATTTGTCTGTAAACAACGTGATGATACGGCGGACAAGTGTCTATTTGAAATTTCCTGATTTTTCCAGGCATAAACCGATTTCCCGAAAATCTCAGATTTTCCAGGCTTTTCCAAGACAGTAGACACTCTCCATTCATCGCGGGCTGAACGCGGTGTACGGCGACAGATCATTTCGCGAGCACGCGTTTCGCGCGTGGCGAATAACGAGTGTAAATAATCGTCGAGAATTGACATATTGTGTGATACGTGCAACAACAATGGCATTGCCACAACCCGGCCGAAAGCGGCGAAGAATACAATAGCCCGCCACCTATTATATCAAAATTTTATGTTAAAATCTCCCGGGTAAACGCGCCGTAATTTGCGCTCGAACGACGGCGCGATATGATTGAAGGAGGAGGGCAGAAAAAGGCTTCGGGAGAGCGTCGAAATTGCCGCAAATTACGACCTCCTCCCTCCTCCCCCTTCTCGCGTGGCGATAAATCTCTCTGGCGGTGCGGAGTATCGAAACACGACGTCGATGCGGGGAAAAATAAACGGTGGGAAATAATTTATCCGCCGGGGTCTATTCTTCGGAGAAGTGTGGCGGGAAACAAAACGCGCGCGCTCGTCTCTGGACGCGACTGCTCGCGACGGCCGGACGGAGATTCCTCGGCGAAGAAGATTCGCGCAAGGGCGAAATTCGGGAGCGGTGATTGTGCGCGTCTTCCAGTGATAATCGGTCGAAGTTTCGCCGAGTAAATACTCGGGGGTCGCATGGCCAATGCGGCGCAACACCGTCGGCGCGAGTCATATTTACGACCGCGAGTAATTTCCACCAACTGCAATTACAACTTCCAAGTTTGAACGTTGAAATATGTGGCTCTTATGAGATACCGCGGGCCGTATTGGAAATATAATGGAATTAGAAGCGTCACTTTGCGCGCGCATATACGTCATAAACGCGCTGCGAGATATTAGAGCCGCACCGAGAGCGGAATGTCCAGGAAGCGCGGAGGTCCCGCCGTTTCGGCGGATTTGCGAGGGGATTCGCGGGGAAGGAAAGAGCGCGACGTATAAAAAGTCACGGGGACGGCCGGGTCTTCGGCGCGATTAAAATCGGACGAGTCGCGGCATCCGCGCTAATTGGGGAAGTTTCGGCGAAGCAACAAGTCCGAGAGCGCCGTTGTTCTTGCGGATAAACGATCGGGCGCGCCGGATAGTAGCTTTAATTATCTCCGGCGCAACGCGGCGCCGTAAGAGAGAGAGAGAGAGGGGGGAGTTTTCAGCGATCGGTTTTGCGCTTGGCGAAAACAAAAATCTCCCGCGGTAGCTACCGCACCTCCCTCGTCGTCGTATTTCCCCTCCTCCTACCACTTCCTACGCGCAAATTGCTGCGAGAGGAAGAGAGAGAGAGGGAGAGCGTACGTCAAGGAAGTTGTTACGTTGCATAATGCATAATGAGCCCCTGCGTAGCCGGGGCGGGAGGCACAATGTTCGTGAATGCCTCCAGTAATATTTTACAGTACGCGCGCGGGAAGTCTTTCATCTCCCCGTTTTCCCGGTGGCCGCGCGACATCCCACTTTCAAAGCGCTTTTATCATCTGAAGAGTATCTAGTTAGCTCGCGCAACATCCCCGTACAAACATTCCCCTTCCGTTCGGAGATATAAAGCAAAGAGGGGGAAGAGAAGAGGAAGAAAGAGAGTGAGAAAGAGAGAAAGGAGAAGCCGCGTCTGAAAGCTCGGGGAAGAAAGATCGAATTCGTTCGGGAGTTCAAAGTTGGTTGATGATGAAACGAACTTGTTTGTGGAATTATATAGGCAACGGTTTCTTTATAGGCGCGGGCAAGGAAGTGATGTTGCGAGAGTAAACGAACGCAGCGGAAGCCACGGATCTGAACGAGCGCTCGCATTTCGAGCAAGAAAAAGAGGGAGAGGCCTGCGCGCTTGGTAATATGGGACGGTTAATTATCGGTGAAATCGTGTAAATTAAAGTACAAATTATCGATGCGCTCACCGAGGTTATCTCGTACGGCTCGAACGTCGACGGTGATGGACCAAGAAAGTATCGCGTATCGCCTTACGTCTACGCGTCCCGCGCTGACACAATTGGCGCATTTGCTTTCGCTCATAAATAATCATCCGTTTTAATTAAATTAATTGACTATCCTCGCGACACCGCTCTCTTCCATCCTCCGTCGGAGGATCCTCCGTCTCTGGACTCTGCGTATGTCCGTTTTAATAAAGGTCTACGGGAGCGGGGGCTCTCGATCCATCACGAAATTGCTACACGCGCGCGCGGAGCAACTTCGCGGATGATAAGTAATTCCCTCTGTAGCTCTTTGTAAACTTTCAGAAAAATACACCGCCGCTCCGTACCGCGCGAAGAGGAAAACTATTATCTTGTTATTTTTCGAGTGAATTATTCTCTTGTAAGGGACGGACGGACGGACGAATCTGCGGGGGATGTATCGGTGCACGCGTTCGCGAGAAGCCTTACATGGTAATTTTTCCACGTACACACGGAAGAAAAGGATCGGTTGAATTGACGTGACGATGAAACAAAGCGAGAGCGTTTCGGTTGGAGGGAATGGGATTTTTGGTCTTACGAGGCGAATTTACTCCGCAAGAAAAAGAAATTGCTTCCTGCAACGAAGACGCGCTTGTCACGTTCATTGTCACGTTAAACAACCGATCCTTTTTCCCGGCACAGGACAGATTCCGATTGGAATATCCAAAGTAGTCCCGAAATAGGTTATCCTACAACCTGTTGGGAATCCTATTCTTATTCCGCACATAAGACAAAGCCTCTTTTCCACGACGCTGATTGGTTGAGTATGTTGCGGTTTGCCTCGTGCGACTGTCATCTGTCACCGTCACAGTTGAGTGATAGCTCGGCCGAATGAAGTCACGTTAGACGTTATTCGCGCCGCGGAGTAATCCGCGCAAGCTAGTTTAAAATTGCCTCTTGCGCGCTCGTCCATTCCTTATCGCATCATACCTGCATTCTATCGAATCGAATTCCGCGCAGCCGCCTAATCTCCGATTTATCTCGACGCGCGGGCAACAGATTTGCCGTGCCCGGGCGACACAGCGCAGTCGACGACGACTACTACGACGGTGAAGAAAGGGGTCCACAAATCGAATTTTTCCCAGAAACCGGATATACAACGACAGACGGTGAGAGCGCGACGGAGAGGAGGACGTCTTTCCGGTCTCGCCCGGGTCTACGGCTGCGGAAGTCCGTGGAGTGGCTTTCGAGGAAGGAATAAAACTTTCGCGGCATCGATTCCGAAGAGGAAGAGACCCGTTGAGACAGCCTCGTTAAATCCAGATCAGCCCCTCCTTACTCCATACACACGCGCGACGGCTCTCCTCCACACCGTCAGCTCAAGTTTGTCTGGTCTTTTATTAACGCGAAGACCAGCGTCGAGTTTCTCCGCTTTGGACTTTTCACCTCCGTTCAATGCTCTTCCAGTGGATGCTCGAGAGAACTTCGCGGCGCGCCGCACGGTGGGACGAGCATCTCGAAATTGGGAAATACAGCGAATCCCGGGATCGACGAGTTATCGGATGCCCGGACGGATTATTTTCAAGTCAAACGCCCACGGTCTGCGAAGGGGTCTGCGGTTCTCGCCTGAGATAGAGGAAACCGACGCATGTTAGAGTATGGGGCAGATTGGTAAAAGCGTTTGTATACTTATTCCGAAAAAAAAAAAAAAATGCGAAAGGAAAGTTTTCCGCAGCTTTGCGATATACTATTTAGTGTATCATCAATATATGTATATTCTGATCATCAACAATATATAAATACATTTATATTTGTGGGCCTATTTTTACTAAAAGTAGGAATCCCACTTTAATATATAAACTCACAATATACTTTTTGTGTTAGCACAAATAAAACTTTATTTTTCATCATTAACCGCTTATATGTGTCTCTGACAACCGTTGTTTATTATTTTTTCTCTTCTTCTTTTTTTTATCGCACGGCCTTCTCGTAGGCAAGCGGCTATGTTGGTCGATAACCTAGGACGCCTGTATTGGCAATGGAACAGTATTGACAATGAGGCCCACAACTCGGCCATACTGACCAAAGTTTGGCCCCCAAACTTATAACTCATAACAATAAATTTAAACATACAATAATAATTTAAGAACTGTAGCTAAAATTAGTCGGAACGTATAAGCTTATTTAAATTGTAAAAGATAACTGTACTACCAAGGATATCGGACTATTATCTATTCGGAAATCAACCATGGACGTATGTTTTTCGCTTCCCATATACCTTCATATACT
>NW_014555680.1:0-1515 GCF_001313825.1 Dinoponera quadriceps
AGGACGTTCCCCCGCGAGATTTGAGAAGTGCGGGTGGGAACGTCGCACATTTTAAAGGTAGCTTCATAATGCCTCTATCATAGAAGTCTTGGTCCCTATTGGCGAAAAACTCTAGTAATCGATTTCCACAATCTTCTCTTGATGCCAATTTCTTATCACTAAGGAAGTTTTGCAATGTAAGATAAACATGGTAATCGTTTGGTGCCGGACTATATGGTGGATGCATCAAAACATCCCAACCAAGCTCCCGGAGTTTCTGGCAAGTCACTATAGACATGTGTGGCCTGTCCTGATGGAACACAACACCTCTCTTGTTAACCAATTCTGGCCGTTTCTGGTTAATCGCTAGCTTGAAACGGTCCAGTTGTTGACAATGGAGATCCGAATTTAGTGTTTGGCCATATGGAAGCAACTCATAATAAATGATTCCTTTCCACGAAATGCACAGCAGAACCTTCCTGGCCGTTAGTCCTAGTTTGGCCACCGTTTGAGCTGCTTCACCGCGGTTTGACCACGATCATTTTCGCACAATGTTGTCATATGTGACCCATTTCTCATCCCCAGTCACCATCCGTTTAAGAAATGGGTCTATTTCATTCCGTTTGGCCAAGGCTTCGCAGATGGAAATTCGATCCATCATGTTTCTTTGTGTTAATTGGTGTAGTACCCAACATCGAGCTTCATTTTGAATCCAGCTTTGTGTAAATGGTTTAAAACTGTTTTATGGTCAATCTTTAACTCCTGGGCGATACTACGACTGCTAACATGCCGGTTGATTATTTCTGTGATTTTATCGACATTTTCGACGAGGGCCTACCTGTGCGAGGTCCATCTTTAACATCAAAAATACTTGAACGGAATCGACGAAACCAAAATTGCACGTAATTAGCTGTTCCAGTATCGGCACCATAAACACCACTCACAATTACAGCCGCCTGGTTTGCATTTTCGCCTTTATCAAAGAAAAACTGTAAAATGTACCGAATTTTCTCTTTGTTCCATTTTTAACATCCTGTAACTCACAACTGAATGGACCAAACAAAAAAAAAATAAAAGAATTTTTTTAGTGCGAAATGTCACCTTTCCAACGAGCATAAATCTGAAATTGTTTGATCGATACTTTACGAGATATTAATCACTACAGCCATCTACTGAAAATATAATGGATTTCTTTTTCTCCAAACTAATATAATGTAGGGTACGTCAGCTAAATCCGGATCAATTTCAATTTGAATTTCCCGCCATATTTCACTTCAGCACTAAGTTGGTATTTGTGTCAGAGTAAGGTAAAACAGTTTTCTGAACGAACATAACCTCAAAATGGCTGATCAGTTAGGATCGAGCATGGAATATAACCAAAAAGCGGTGATTATTGAAAGTCTTCGTGGAACGTATGCCGGCCGAAGTAATTGAGTCCATAAAATATTTCAGATCGACAGTTTATGAAATTTCCGCTAAATATAAGACCGTGCGTTTTCACAGCGGAATGCTCGCTCAAGGAAACCGCGAAAATCG
>NW_014555681.1:0-1091 GCF_001313825.1 Dinoponera quadriceps
AGCCCATATGTAGAAAGAAGGAGATATTTTCGGAGATCGCCGCGGGACCATTGCCACCGACAATGAGGGCTCTATTGGTAGGCGACGGCCAATGGCTTGGCTCCTTTCCGCCGGGATCTTCTCTACCCAAAAGGGCGAACAAGGTCGGTGCGGATGCCACGGACCCTGAATGCTTCTTCAGATCCTTGATCCTCCAAGTATTGAAGGAATGGGATTCACCCCGCGGCATCGTACCCGGACGATCGATAAGGAGGTCTTTGGAGGCGTAGAAAACTTGGCCCCATCCTACTCCTCTCTTCCCACAAGGTCACAGCCAAATAAGACTGTGAATCCCTCGGCAGAGGTAGAAAGGGGGGAGGGCGACGAAGGCGGTAAGAAAAAGAATAAGAAGAAGGGGGAGGGACCGCGGGAGGTTCGAAGAGCGCGGGGATGTTTCTACCCGCGCCCGCGGACCTTCCTGCACTTTGCTCCGAGCCTTGCTTGGAGGACGCGCCTCTTCCGGCCTGCGATGGTGGTGATCCTAGGGAAACCTGGCCGACCGTCGTAGGCAGGAAGGCGCCTAAACAGGGAAAGCAGAGACCGGAGTCCGCGAAGGGGCCTCGGGGTCCCCTTTCTCAAATGAACGGGACACCGGCCTCCCTAGGACATCCTCAGACAACGGAGATAAAACCACCAAAAAGAGGAGCGGGAAGGGAAGCAGTTATCCATCCCTGCCGAAGCTCAGGCTGCTGACACGTGCGGCCATGACGATTACTTGTGCTCCTAGACACGAGTATGCGCTGGTGATGCGTCGAGCGAGAGAGAAGCTCTCGGAACTGGAGATCTCCAGCGTGAGGCCTAAGCGTGGCATCACGGGATCTTTCATCTTGGGTCCCCGACCCCGAGAGCCAGGTCAAAGCTAGGACGCTGGCAGAAAGAATAATGGCGCTTTTTGCAGGCGACGGGGGCATTCGTATTGTGGTTCCCTCGAAGAGCGTAGAGGGAGTGAAGGATTCTGACTCGGAGACTGCAAAGGATATCAGGACTGCAGTCGCCGAGACAAGAAGTTTCCTTCCGGCAGAGATTATTATCGACGCGATCAGGCGAGCACC
>NW_014555682.1:0-818 GCF_001313825.1 Dinoponera quadriceps
CATTTTTATTTTTTTTACATAGACATAGATATATCATGTATATTATTATATCGTATATATACTTATATCTGAATTGATTAGTGAAATTATAAAAAGTTATGTAACATTAAATTTGCAAGTTAGAAAAATTAATTAAAAGAATCATTTATTTTTATAAAGTTATTTACTGATTATTGTTAAAAAATACTTTGCATGTCTGATAAATAATTGAATTTTGATAAAAAGAAATGTTAATATTAAATTAAATTTACATAAATTTTTGATTCGAAAACAACTTTAGTAATAATTATACAGGAATTGTGAAGTTTATTAGTTAACAAATAATTACATATTAAAATAAATGACGCTGTAAAAAAAATGATAGCATTTAATTATTAACCCTTTCGCGGCGAACAGCGCCTTTAGGCGCTCAGCTATAGATACTCATTCTCAGCGAACAGCGCCGTTCGGCGCTCAGGCAAATTTACCCGCGGCGAACGAACAGCGCCAGATGGCGCCCATCCGGAGCCGCTCTCTTCGTACGAAGAGAGCGGCTCCGGATGGGCGCCATCTGGCGCTGTTCGTTCGCCGCGGGTAAATTTGCCTGAGCGCCGAACGGCGCTGTTCGCTGAGAANGTTAACAAATAATTACATATTAAAGTAAATGACGCTGTAAAAAAAAATAATAGCATTTAATTATTAACCCTTTCGCGGCGAACAGCGCCTTTAGGCGCTCAGCTATAGATGCTCATTCTCAGCGAACAGCGCCGTTCGGCGCTCAGGCAAATTTACCCGCGGTGAACGAACAGCGCCAGATGGCGCCCATCCGGAGCCGCTCT
>NW_014555682.1:1028-6310 GCF_001313825.1 Dinoponera quadriceps
CGCTCAGCTATAGATACTCATTCTCAGCGAACAGCGCCGTTCGGCGCTCGGGCAAATTTACCCGCGGCGAACGAACAGCGCCAGATGGCGCCCATCTCTTCGTACGAAGGCGCTATTCCTTTGTTATCAACAACTGCCATTAATGTCCATTAAGTTGTTTTTGACGTGCTAGCAGCATACGCTTCTTGTGCAAAGGTTTTTTTTACATAGTCAAATATAATTATCCACAAATTCGACTCGCGTATTTTGTCCGCGCGGTCGATCTGGCATCGGCTGCTTAGAGCGCAACTCTTTCCAGAGCACTCCGCCGCGAAAGGGTTAAGGAGCAGGTAATGACAACCCTCAAGACGTAGGAGATAGAAATTGACCAGTCCTACGATTGGCGAAAGGGACTTATGTTTTCTTAGGAACATATCTTTCTTAGGGAGAAAAAGTGATTGGAGGTTAGACGTGGTCCTTGAAATGCTGGAAATCATAAGAGCGCATTCAAGACGTGAGAGTGAGAGGAGGATTGTTGCACATTGCTTTATATTATTCGCAGAAAAGAGGCGTTGGGAAACACTAGACGTATTTGGTGGTCCGTTATCGAGATCTCATAAACAACTTTTGGATCTGAGTTTTATGACGGATCAAGGTCTTTCCATATCCGATTGGCCTCTTAGGCTATGTTCTTAGTCATATTACAGTTTTATTACAGAGTCCTACTTAGCTAAATGCGTCTGTTTCCCAATGCAAAAGAACAAGGATTTGTAAGAAAGGAACAAAAAGAAAGAATTCTTTGTCCGTGAGGTACCCAGGATGTAACAATAGAATTTTCTCTTATAAAACTGCACGCACGCACACACACTCATACACATACCTACGTACGTACGCGCGCGCATAAATACACACAAATTGACATACATATAGAAAAATTACTAGACTTAACCAAATAAATCATTTGGTTTATTATTATAATAAGAGTTAATCATAAAAAATTGAATTTAATATTATATAAGTATATAATTTTGAATTTAGTAATATTTTATTAACTAACATGAAGTATATAAATACAGCATCATTATATCTAAAAATACTTTATCATTATATATTGTTACATATTGTCACGTCTTGATGCTTCTGCAACTTCCACATCTCCTTTTCGTTTTTTCTCCTTTCCCTCTTCCTTTCCCTTTTTTTTCCACTTTTCCCGCATTTCTTCTCTTTTCACCCCGGTAGTTGTCTGGTAACTATGTACCGGGGCCGCATCAGCTTCTAAGAACAATTTGTATTATTAATATGTAACTCAGGACATATTATTATTATTCACAGCATAAAAGTAAACTCACCATGGGGACCCTAACCTCACCCGTCAAAAGAGACCCATGCTCCAAGACGGGTCGGGCACAGGAGCGCCGGAAAGCACCGAAGACACCAACTGCGCTCCATTGTTTAACACGCGCGCCATCCCGGACCCGTTATCGCGATCGGTCACGCGCAAGACCCCTTACATCCCCCCCCCCCGAATCACACGCCTAGTCTAACTTAATAATAATAGCGCAGGGGAAGTACGGAAAAGAAGGCGCGGAAAGAAATAAACTAAATATTTTATTTTTTCTTCCTCCCCTGCACTTATTTATTTCTTTTTCTCCCTCTTCTTTCCTTCTTCTTCTTCTTTTACCATTACATCTTATTTACACTGAATAGCTCACAAAACCCGTACGTATTCCAGGCTAGAGCTCATTTCAATCTTCCTCGCCGATGGCCCAAATTTGCTCAGTATCCCTCCGGAAGTAGCGCCGTCCCCTCACCAGACCTTCCCCATTTTGTCCTTACTCCCGATACCCAGCAAGCCCTTTTATACATCTATAGAGAATTACAAACAGAATGTAATTGACTGGGGAATATCTTACCTTCTTCATAATCTTAATACACTTACCCTCACTAGCTACTCGAAAGCCTTCTTCACATTAATGATTTTTATTTTCTTCTTTTTTTTATTTTTATTTCTTTTTTTCCTTTTCTTCTTCTTTTTACCGCTCTTCTCGCTTATTCTTCTTTACTCTCTGGCTGTCAACCGTTTACTATCGTCCAAACCGAATCGCGTAACTCACGCTTCAGGGCAGCTGCGTTAGTAATCTGAAGCTACCCGATAAGTGGGCCGTCAACACAATACACACACAAGCACTCTCGTAGAATAAAATCTTTCACTAACACCTATCTAAATTAACCGAAAGTCCAGAGCCCGTATCACTTTATTCCGCGTCTTCTAAACTTATGTTATCATGTGCAAAATTTTTCCGCTCTGTGAGAACGGATGTGCATAATGCGTTCCTTGTCTTATTTCACGTCGTGAAACAAGTCCGTTGGTATTCCCATCGAAAATACTGACCATCGCGATTGCAGGAAGAAAAGGGAGACGAGTTTATAAATGAGAGCCTCGTCTTTAAGTTAGTCAGTTTCAAGTTATCTTTTGCAGTTTTCAGTCAGTCAGTTTCAGTCAGTTCCAAGTCAATCTTTGGACTTTTTAGCTAGTCAGTTTCAGTCAGCTTCTCAAGTAAGTATCGCGAATCTTTTCAGTTTGGACCACAGCCAGTTCTTTTCGGAAGTCCGATCCGTACCTTAACCACGAGCTTTTTTTTTAATTCAGGCCTCGTGACTCCTCAAGTTAGACTTTTTTCCAAGTTTTACCAGAGCAGCCGTGCTTCTTAGTCATTTCAAGTGGTCTCAAGCCGACCGCCTGTCTCTCTCTCTCTTCACCTAAGGCGACGTACTTCTCTCGCCTATTACCATTGCGGATTAGCCGACGTCGAATACAAATTACTATTATATTGTTATTATATCAAGGACCTTTATCCCTGAATCGATATGGTCCAATTGTAAACCTTTATTTCATCTCGTCGTGACATAACGAAAAAAGCTGTTGCCATCTTGTCGTAAAAATTAACGAATTTCGCGAAACCAAAATTAATAAATAATATTATTACTTCGTTTTATTTTGTTCTTGTTTTTTTTTTTTAAAAATCCTGTTATTCCGTGATCCCACTTCAAACCACGCGTATAACTTTCCGCAACCTCTGCCCTCAGCTCTTATAGCTGCTCAGCGTGGCGGAGTCGCTCCCGCCGTGCGTGTCGCGGACCATCCAAAACGTGACAATATATATTACAAAAATACTTAATAAACATACTATATCTTCTTATTAGCAACTGCTATTTTAATTTAGTAATCGAAGAAAATTGATTTTCCATCACTAAAATATCATATGGCAATTTATTAATGTTCTTCTTCTAACTATATAACTGATATTGTATATAACATTTATTGAATTAAGTGCGGAAGTTTCTAGTAAATATAGTTCTTCGAATAGCATTTACCTTGTTTCACATCATTTATTATTATTGGTGTTCTAACCGTTTTGACGTATAACCGGTATAACCCGTTATTATCCTCATGTATAGGTGTAATAGCAATCGAAGGTATGATTATGCCGTACATATCGAACCATTTACTTATTAACAAGCGTTCTTCTACAAGTTCCGCATTGGAAACTACAAAACGTCTCAAAATTAATTTGCGACTATCGGTCACTATTTGTTTATTTTAGTAATAATTTCGAGTATGCAAAATATTTCTCATGAATGTTTCTCTCATAAATTATACTGAATACAGAATGTCAGACATTAATAACACATTTCAATCATTGATTTCATAAATTGCTATAAAGTATTATGGAAATATTTTTACATGAATTTGCCTGTAGCGTACCTTCTTAGGGTTATATATGGAATAGTAAACGTTTTCATTTTTATAACACCCAAACGCAGAATATAATATTCAGAGACATATGTAGACGAATAGCTATCGATGGTACAAGAAAATTGCACTTATAGAACAGACATTAAATAAGTTTCCTCTAGTGATCACAATGAAGTCGAAGATTACACCACTTGGAGCTATACTTTTCGCGAAGATCAGTGTGGCATTGATATGTGCTTGGCCGTTATCATCGGAAACAAAAAAAATGCGTATAATTTTGTTTAAAGTGTGGTGGTGTACGTGTTATTTCAGTAGTATTCTATTGCTACTCCCATTACTAAATTCGATTTATGAATATCGTGACGATCCTGTAATTTTAGCAAAGTCAATTTGTCTTTCCTGTGCGGTAGTCCAAGTCACGATTAAGATGATGATATGTCGTATCCAATATAATTGCTTCCAAGTACGTATATAAGGTACCAGTTCTCAAGGTATTCATCTGTTAATATTAATTTTCATAGTTTAGCTGACAAAACTTAATAAATAAAATAATAAATAAGAATGGAAAGGAAATGTTATAATCTGACAAAGAAAAATTCTTTAATGGGTACCATATACTTAGAGAATCGAAAATAAATTTCTCAATTAATTTCTCAATTAATTTCTCAAAGTCTTTCTTTGAAATGCGAATCTTGGAGTCCTACAAAATTGTTTCTTTCTAATTTTAATTTTTATAGTTAAAAATGAAATGTAAATTATGCACTACTTTTTATTTTTATGTCACAAAATTATTAAAATTACTACAATAGTCGACATTGCAGACAAACCAGGTTAAAAAGTGTATGAGAAGAAACAGATTAAACATCAGTATTTCCTCTCCTTCCCAGCTAACAAGGTGATGTCAAAATGACGTGTCCTTTTTTGAGCATGAATTGATTGTCACTTAAATATACTTATAACATGATTATGTGACCTACTAAACTCATTTTTACTACGTCATAATGACAACAAATAAGATAAATATGATGTCTTTCAATCCACATTTACTTGATACCATAAAAAATCTACATTTACTTGATACCATAAAAAATTTCATTCTATCTAAGTTGAGATTTAGAAAAAGACTTACAAAGACCATGTGCCAGCATAGAAAAAAAATTGTCATTTCATATTTTTCCTGGTTTTGATCTCAAGCAGTAGTCAGGTCACTCATACATTTTTGAATAGCAGTCGTCATTGTTTGACTTTGATGATCGGGCGGTTGGCACTAATACCAACGACTTTAACAACATCTTTGTGACTTATGCTTATAATATATTTTTATAATACTCACAAGATATTAGAATAATAGAATTATTGATAAATATTAAAAATAATCCAAGATAACGGATTTAATATAGCAGATGTAAAAATTAAAATATTAACAACTTTTTCTTATAATGTGCATATTCAGTTACATAAACCAAGACTTTTTTTCTATGGAATAGTATAACCAGTTAAAAATAGCTCGTATCTATGTTATTTTAGTACTTTGTAAATATTGCAG
>NW_014555683.1:0-3377 GCF_001313825.1 Dinoponera quadriceps
CTTCTTTGCCGGAGTACACCAGGGAGGTGAGGAAGGCGAAACTCGAGAGGTGGAGGGAATTTGTTACGGAGCAAGGCAACTCGAAACCCTATGGATTTGTTTATAAGCATCAGGCCGATAAGTTCCTGGTTGACAAAGTGCTGAACACTCTCCGTGGCGGAAACTCATCGATCGTTACCCTAGAAGAGACAGCTGCTCGCCTGCTCGACGTGCACGTGACGAATGACTAGGAAAACGAGGACAGGCTGCAGCAGCGCGAAGTCAAAGATAGCGCACCATGTGACTGACATTGCCGATGATCCTCTCTTCACCGGTGCAGAAATCGCAGCAGTAGTCAGATCTCTGACAAACATCAAGGCGCCAGGACTGGATCTTATCGAAGTCTCGGTNTTCATCGAAGTCTCGGTACTAAAGGCCGCCTACAGGGCAATTCCCTGTCAGTTCATTAGGCTTTTCAATGGGTGCTTTTAGTAGGGCGTTCTCCCTTCGATGTGGAAGGAGGGCTCGCTCAGAATCTTCCTGAAGGGCGAGAACAAGGACGTGGAGAACCCCAAATCCAACAGGCCGATCTATCTCCTCTCCGTAATAGGGAAATTCTTCAAGAAGCTTCTTCTGAAGCTACTCAACCAGACGTCACTCTCGCCGGGGAAGATCTCCGATTGGCAGTTCGGCTTCATACCCGGAAGGTCGACGGAGGTCGCTGTTGTGGAGCTGCGACCGATGGTCTCTGTCTCTGAACAGAGATACGTCATTGCGCTGCTCTTCGACATCTCGGGTGCGTTTGACAACGTCTGGTGACCCCTCGTATCATAAGGATTTAGGGATAGAAACTGCCATCTTAACATCTTCAAAGTGCTAGTTGACTACTTCCGGGATAGGAAAGTCTCTCTCTCTCCTACGGAGATATAACGGTCTGGAAGAAGGCCACTAGAGGTTGCCCGCAGGGCTCGGTATTAGGTCTAACTTGTTGGAACGTCATGTTTGACGGACTCCTTAGAACTCTGGAAGCTAGAGTAGGGAATAAGTTCTTAGCGTACGAGGACGATCTTCTCGTATTAGTCAGCGGTGACTTCCCGAAAGAAATAGAAATAAAAACACAAGAAGTAGTCGACGGAACAGGAAAATGGTGTACCTTTGCTAAATTAGAGCTTTCGTCACGAAAGACTGAGGCAATTTTTCTTAAGAGCGACCTTGTTAAAAGGGCGCTAATAGACAAACAGGGAAGAGCGTTTCCCAATCAAAAACGAAAAGCGGTCATGGCCAAAAAGGCTAACCTCGTGGGTAGGTAACCAACGATCTAATTAGCAAATAATAAGATATAATTTAAGAAATCAGTTAGGTTCCATGGCATCCACATAGATAGAGAAATGAGTGTATCCACCCATTGCAAATATATCAGCGAAAAGGTCGGTTTACTTTTCAGTAAGCTAAGCAGGCAGGCGGGATGTAACTGGGGCCTGCGTTTTGGGGCGCTCTCGTCTATATACCGGGGCATGCTCGCACCGACGGTGGCATACGCTGCCGCTGGGTGGAACGAACTGTGTGCCAGGGGCGACCTGAAAGTCCTCAGATCCTTGCAGCGCCGCGTGCTCATTTCGGTGACCGCCGCGTATCGCACGGCATCGACTGAGTCGCTTTGTGTGGCTACGAACGAGGTTTCCGTCGACATCCTTTCCGAGGAATCTGGGGTGCTATTCGAAGTTAAAAAGAATAAGGATGCCAAGGTAAGAGATAGGATTGTACTCTACGCAGGGATCCAAAAGGATGCGTTGGACCTCGTGAGGCTAGCGGCAACCGAGATGTGGCAGGATAGATGGTCTTCTTCTGTCAAAAATCACATCATACGTGCCTTCTTTAGCGATGTCGGGGCTAGAGTTGGTGTGTCCTGGTTCAAACCTATCCACTATGTCACGCAAATGATCACCGGACATGGCAACTTCCAGAGGCACCTCGCGGATCTGGGACTTCCAGACGGTGGGATGTGTGCTTGCGAGAACGGCGAGGACACTGCGGTGCATCACCTCCTCCGCTGCCAGCTCTTTGAACTGCAGAGAGAGGCTCTGCAGGAATTTGTTCCAGTCGGGGCCTGGGAATGGCCGGCGGCAGCACCCTTCTTGGTGTCGTCTCCAGAGGCTTTTTCGGTCTTTGCCGACTTCTGCAAGGAGACCCTTTGGATAAGGGAGGTTGTTGGTAGATTTCTGGAGCAACTAGGCCGAGGGNCGAGGGATGTTGGAGACCGCGGTCGTGGGAATGTGGCTTTTTAAGCTTCGCGAGATTACCACACGCCCGGGTTATTTAAGCGCTCTTAGCTGGGTTCCTAGGATTTATCTTTCACACTACGCAGGGTCCCACCCGTTATCCAATGGCTGGCGAGCAATATCTTGTATCCTTGCCTGCAGTATATCCCATTCATTTAGAACACCTAATCCTATCACCTGTCCAAAGTATCAATAAAGTCAATAATGTCAGAGCGTGTGTCCAGGATCGGGACATAAATGGGCAGGCCTCCCCATGGTCCCCGTGAGCGTGGCACGTGCGCAGGCCGTGTGGGGGCTAGCGGTTTACCGCACACCCCGCGCGCGGTTGGAGAGTTAGGAGGCGCGTACAGTCACGGACGAACTGCCCATCCTGCGAAGTACGCCCGCAGGCGCTTCTGGATTTTTCCATCGCCCGCTTTCTTGTCTGTCGTTGCCAAAGCTGGAAAGATGAGATAGATGTTTTGTAGCGTATAGCCTAAGGGCTGAGGTCGCATGTCGTAGTACGTTACTCGTGTCAGGACAAATACTAATCTGCTTCTCGGAGAAATTTCCACAAATTTAAATAAAAATTTTTTTGTACATGTTTATTTTACACAGATAGTAAATCTACACGCATTTCGTTACACGAAGAAGATCTGTCGGCGATACCGTCTTGCTGGCATGAACAAGAAAAAAGGAAGGGCTACAGCGTACCTGGACCACCTGCCAGGCGACGGCTTTCCTTCCGCGGTGTTCCGGGCATTTCTCGCGCGAGAAATACCTTCCACCACGTGATGTTGTATACATTTTGTCAAATAAGTACCAGGAATGGTTCATTTTAAAAGCCTGCGTTAAAGATGTGAAAATAAATTTTTTGTTGTAGGTTGGTACCAATGTACCTAATTGTCACATAAAGTTTTGGCGCTATCTGTTAACTATTAAGTCATTAAATATGAAATGTTCGATTACTTCATGTTCCAGGTTTGTTACCCGATATCTCTGATACTTCACTTTAACAGTTCTTTGTCTTTTTTTATTGTGAAAGTACGCCATCAGACTTTCAGACACACGTTTTGGTTTGTGATTATCTATCGAATTGCCTTTTGTAGATTAAATTTTATAAACCAAAGATAAGTAAAA
>NW_014555684.1:0-33586 GCF_001313825.1 Dinoponera quadriceps
AAACAACAGACGTGTAATTTTTACAAAAAAATTCCGGTTTCATACTTCTGCACCTGGTATATATATGAGCGTAAGCGTGGCGCAGCAGACAGTGTATTGGTCTACTATGCTAGCGGTCCCGGGTTCGACCCCGATAAAAACCAAAATATTTTCGCTCGTGTCTCCTCTCGAAAAGAAGTGACAACCTATCGAGAGTATCTTTGCCATGAACGCCTCTCTAAAAATCTGCCGTTCGGAACCGGCGTTAAACGGTAGGGTTCATATATGCCTGTGTATAATCAGCGTGCGCACCACAGGCATATGAGAGATGTCACCACGCCTCGAATACGAGGCTATAGAACTCCTGCATATATATATATATGATTTATATATTTTTTCCGTTAGGTCATTAAGTATGAAATGTCCGATTTTGAACTAAAAGTTTGGTTTATTATATCTCAAGCAAGAAGCAATATAATTAATCAAAGTATGAGCCTAAACTATCTATATAGTTTTGCTATCTTAATGGTAGCTGTTAATGTCGGCAGCGAGGAAGCCTGGAGAGCGAGTGGTGATAAAATCGCGTAAGGTATTTTGTACAGCTTGTTGGAAGTTAAATATTTTTCCTTGCAAGAAATAGTCCAATGCCTGGAAGAAATGGTAGTCAGATGGTTCAAGGTCTGGGGAATACGGTGGGTGACAGAGAATTTCCAAATCCAGCTCCTGTAGTTTGAGCAACATTATTCGTGCGACATGTAGCCGAGTATTATCCTGCAAAAGGATTGGCGTGTTTCTATTTATCAATCTTTGCTATTTAATCCCAAATTTCCTCATCATTTCGTCTAATTAGTTACAGTAGACATCCGCCGTAATCGATTGACCAGGTCTCATAAAGCTGTAGTGGAAAGAACCAGCGCTGGATCACCGAACTGATATCATTAGCTTTTTTTGGTGAATATTCGGTTTCGGAGTATGTGTTGATACTTCATCTTTATACAACCATTGTGCCGAACGCTTACGATCGTCGAAAAGAATCTATTTTTCATCACAGGAAACAATGCGGTATAAAAATGGTTCGTCTCTATGTTGCGACAGCAAAAAAAGCAAGCTTCGAAACGATTTATCTTCTGACGCTCGTCTAATTCATGTAGAACCCATTTATCCAGCTTCTTAATCTTATTAATTTGTTTCAAATGGTTTAATATTGTTAGAATAGTAATGTCAAATCTAGCTGCTAATTCACGCGTAGTTTGAGATGTATCCGCTTCCACTGCAGTTTTCAGCTCATCATTATCCACCTCATTCTCAGGTCGTCCACATGGCTCATTCTGAAGATCAAAATGGCCAGATCGGAACTTCTCAAACCATCGACATACCGTGCGTTCATTAGCCATATCCTTGCCAAACACTTCGTTGACACTTCGAGTTGTCTGTGCTGCATTAGTTCCACTGCAGAACTCATATTCGAAAATAATGCGAATTTTTTACTTATCCATGGTTTACAAAATTTAATCTGTAAAAGGCAATTCGACAGATAATCACAAACCAAAACGTGCGTCTGAAGAGCTGATCACGTACCTTCATAATAAAAAAAAAGCAAAGAACTGTCAAAGTGAAATATCAGAGATTTCGGGTATGAAACTTGGTACATGAGGTAATCGGTTTTCATACATAATGACCTAATATATTATTATTATTTTATTCTTTCTTAATATTCTATTCTAAAAACATTCTTATTATATTAAGAATATTACACAACGTTTTTAGAACATTACAGGAATATCATTTTAATATTGCGTAATGTTACGTCCTGAAAGAGGATGTACGCAACAAACACCATTTACTCGCGCACTCGCGAGTCCTAAACGTACTGGTAGGTCTATAGATCAGGTCAAGGTCCGGAGAGGCCCATTTACTCCGATCACAGAACATATGTTAGGTAGTCCTTTATTTAGGTCAAAGAACTTAATCTCTTTACCTGGGATAGGACCATATGACCGTGTTGAGAGAGGAATTCAGATTTAAGTAATTGAAAGGAAATGAATGAATAATTTTAACAACTTGGTAAAATTTAGGGGATTTTGAATAAAACAGTTTATTAATTATACTAATAACATAATTTGGTTCTCACATGGATTAATAATAGTGGTAAATTGATGAGAAAAGACATTGTAAAAGATACAATATTTAAAAGCTGAAAGGGTTAGTTAAAGTTAAACAATGAGATATATGAGTTAACATTAAATAAACTTTTATAAATCAGCATTATTGGAATAATGCAAATACAAGATGAAGATTAAAGTAAAAAAGTAATTCGTGTAACTTAATTTAATACAATCGGATTTAATGTAACAAGAATGTTTCACGTAGCGGTATGGTGAGAAAAACATCATTATATAATACAAGGAAAATATTAATTACGCAGTGTATGTGTGTGTTTTGAGGATTGAAGTGGGATTGGATTGAAATGATTAAAAGTCATGTTTAAATATGAAATAGAAACTTACGATTTAGATGAATCAACTGTGATGAATAGTATGTGGGTTCGTTGATCGTGGTATACCGGATTTATGAGATCCCGGAATACCGAGAGAAATAGTTCACTTAAGAGATCCCGACTTGCGCAGCGAGTTGTTCGGCAGCAGCAGGCGAAGTCGTGGTGGAAGCCGTAATGGCACGAACGCAAAAGATGTTGAAAACGATAATACACGACAGTAGTCAAACGGGCAAAAAGAGCGTGAGAGTGTGATCCCGAAAACGCAAGTGATAGGCATGACGTAGCGACGCGACAGAAAAGTGATGATGTGGTAAAAAGGCGAGAAGGGCTTATATAGGGAAGATTTTTTGGAGTGGCGGATGACGCGTGCCAATGAGAGGAGTTTTCGTGGAAACTGGAAACAGATATGGTGATTAACAAACGGATGAAATCACGGATGCGTTGAGAAACTCATGACCTAATTAATGGCGTATAATCACATTTTNATGGTGATTAACAAACGGATGAAATCACGGATGCGTTGAGAAACTCATGACCTAATTAATGGCGTACAATCACATTTTTATGATAACGCTTATCCAAATAACGCCTATCTCCTGATAATTAAGAGAATTTGTTAATCCCATTGTCCCCAGAAGGTAATGAGACTATGCGCTTTGTAAAAAGGCGGAAGCAATTACAGATATGTTGGAAAACCCATGGCGCGTTTAATCGGCGAATCATCGTGATTTTATCCCCTTCATGATAACGCTTACCCAACATCCGTTTGTTTCCCAATTATATATATAAAAAAAAGGAATCCGTACCTTCCGAGATACCCAGGACGTAACAGTAATATGAGTGCGTGCGTGGCATAGCGGACAGCGCACTGGTCTACTTTGCTAGTGGTCCCGGGTTCGATGCCAAACAGTAGAAGCCAAAATATTTACGCTCGTGTCTCCTCTCAGAAAGCAATGGCAAACCACCGAAAGTATCCTTGCCAAAAAAACCTCTTAAAAATAATTTGCCGTTCGGAACCGGCGTTAAATTATAGGTCCCACATGTTTGTATACAATCAACGTTCGCACCACAGGCATATGAGAAATTTCGCCACGCCTGGTCACAGGCTAGGATTGAAGAGATTGAGTAATATTCATATAATATTCTAGAATAATACGCGCTTATAGGTATAAGGTAGATCTAGGCAAAATGGATCACAGAGAAAAGCGGATGATTATAAGCTTTGAAACAGTCGTCAGTTTTTTATTTTAAATAAGCTGTTTTATCGTGCAAGTTCAGTGATGTATAAGGTCTAGTAAAAAGTAATCCATTATTTTTGTATCAAATTGGAGGCTTTATTTAACATAGTTACAATGATCCGATTTAGGTCAAATATGCACCGTTTTGTTCGATAACTTGTTGCCATTTCGAAGGTAATTTCATTATGCCTCTCTCATAGAAACCCTCGTCCCTATTGGNATTGGCTCTTACAGTATCAGGACCATAAACACTATTCACATTTTTAGCCGCCTGGCTTGCGTTTCCGCCTTTATCGAAGAAAAACTGTAAAATATGGCGTATTTTCTGTTTGCTGGTGTCCATCTTTGACGCGCGCTCAAACAATACTGAGTCAAGCAATCACAAAACTGTCTAAGAGGTTTTTTTAGTACGAAATCTTATCTTTCTAACGCCATCTGGCGTAATCCGATCGGACTTATACAACGCGAGATACAGATTAGTAAAGCCCTCTATTGGAAAAATAATGACTTTTTATTAGACCTAATATTTTAATGGAAAATCCCACGTCCCATCTGACTAATGCCAGCACTAACTATGCGTAACATATACATGTAATCAAGTGAAGCTCTCTGAAATTCACGTTGCTTCGGGAAGTGAAGTAAGCCGAGTCGGCCAAGCGATATTTATGGTGAAGAAATGAGTTCCTTCACACGGTTCAGTACAGCTAGCAAGCAAGAGACAGCGATGGCACTTTGGATATGTAATGATCGTCCTTCTGTGCAGAGAGACTTTACCAATGTCATTTTTGACGGGATACCATTCGCGAGCGTGAGCACCTGAAATACATAGGTATATCGTTTTACCTATATCTGTTTCCATACTAGCTCATTAGTTGTACTGAACTGTGTGAAAGAGCTCCTTTGCGTTTTAAATATTGTTCGGACAACTCGGCTCACTTCATTTTCCGAAGCCATGTAAATTTCAAAGAGCTTCACACACTAGATAAATCTTGCGAGTTCAAAAGTTTTCGATATAACGATTTTCAAACAGAAGTTTACCTGGTCACGCCCTTATTAAATAGATTATATACAGAGTGAGGTATTTAATTTAAAACATCCAAATATCTCAAGAAATATGCATCTTAAAAATCGAAAAAATTGTTCTAAATCAAATTTGTTTGTTTCAAAGGGAACAGCAAGATGGCGCTCTCTGTTTCATCATACACGGCACTATAATCGGTATAAACGAGATCAATTTTGTTTTTATAAATAGAAACCCTTAATTTTTATTAAATATTATGATTTTACGTTAAAAACAAAATAACTTTTGCATGAAACATTTTTTTAATCATCGTAGACGTTGCAACCGATGAAAAAGAGGTCTTATACGACTCCTCTCGTCTCTCACGTGCTTGTTTGTACAAAAAAAATACATAACTTTTACTTGGAACATTTTTTTTCGAATAAAATATAAATTAAAATTTACAAGCGTTCGAAGTGCATTCTGATACATAATGTTACTGAGACCGTTTCGCTTTAGTAAAATGTGTAGGCAGTAAGGAACGCATACATGAACTTTCACAGGCACAGAGTTAGCTCAGTTTAGTTTTATCAAATTCATTTTTTAAGAAAAATGAAATAACTTTATAAAAATGAAATTATATCATTAAATGTTCAAATTGATGACATTCAACTTCAATATGTTTATTGATCCGGTTTTTAAACTCTTCCTGATAAAGTAATAATGTTTGTGCATCGATATCTCTGCAAAAATTTTTAATACGTTCAATTCTATTTTCGCAAGTTGTTGGCATTTGTTGATAAACTTTATCCTTTATATAAACCCATTAAATAAAATCCAGCAATGTTAAGTCCGGCGATCCAGGAGGCCAATTTATTGGATCACCACTACCGATTCAGCGACTATTGTAATCGCGATCTAATATTTCGTGCTACGAGGGTTGCTACTTATATTTCTGGCCTAATAATAAAAAAACAAATATTTATGATCGAAATTGATTTTATTGTTTTACAAAATATTCTCCATGATGATCAATACACTTTTCCATGTGTTTGAACCAATTTTCGAAGCACGTTTTCCACTCTGATTGAGGTAACTGCAAAACATGCGTTTTGAATGCATCAACCGTTTCTTCAGGTGTCGAAAATCGTTGATCACGTAATTTATTTTTGATGTGCGGGAACAAAAAAAAGTCATTGGGTGCCAAATCAGGGCTGTACGGCGGATGACCCATCAATTCGATGTTTTGGCCGGTCAAAAATTCCTTTGTTTGACCCGATGTGTGAGAGCTCGCATTGTCATGATGAAGAATGATTCGCCTCTTCTTCTGCTTTTCTCGAATTTCTCCGATGACTTCTGCCAAACAAATGGTCGTGTACCATTCAGAATTGACTATCCTACGGTGCTCTAACGCCACTGTCGCCACGTGACCGGTAATGCCGAAAAAACAGGCAATCATTTGCTTCGATGTGCTTCTTCTGCGAACAACTTTTGTTGGATTTGACTCGTCTTGGAAGACCCATACAGTCGATTGCTGTTTTGTTTCGGGCTCATATGCATAAATCCATGATTCGTCACCTGTGTAGATGTTATATACAGCCTTTGATGTACCTTGAACGTATTTTTTCAACATTTCCTTGCACCAATCAACACGAGTCTTCTTTTGAGCGTTTGTCAGATTATGCGGGATCCAACGTGAACAAATTTTTTTTTACGGACAAATGTTCATGCAATATCTAGTCATACTAATGCCCAAAGATGCCTTAATCTCACGACAAGTGACGATCTTGCTTTATCAGTTCGCGCACAGCATCGATATTTTCTGGCACAACAACTGATTTTGGACGACCTTTACAGAATTCGTCTTGGAGCGAACGTCGGCCACGATTGAATTCGTTATACCAGTTTTTTACAGTGCTATAGGATGGTGCTTTCTCGCTGTATAAAGAATTAAGTTCATCAATGCACTCTTGTCTTGATAATCCACGTCGAAAGTTATGAAAAATAATCGCACGAAAATGTTCACGAGTTAATTCCATTTTTTGCCCGACATGAATTTTTCAATTCACTGTAAACAACACAAACCACGCTCAAATGACAATGTGTTCTTATGTTCTTATGTTCAACAATGTCAAGTTTCCAATGACAACGTCAGATGGCGCCTGGCAACATTTACTGCTACCAAGGCCAGAAATATAAATAGTTACCTACGTACTACCGCTATTACCGAGTAATGTGCTGGACAACCGTCATGCTGAAACAACATGTTTAGTGAGAGCTCTTCAATGCTTGGGTCTTTAAACAATTCTGGTAATTCGTCTTGCAGAAAGTTTTAGTATTTTTGTCCATCCAAAATACCTTCAATAAAATAGCGACCAATTAATTTGTCACTTAAGATTCCATATCAAATGTTAACCAAGGATGCTGATGTTTAACTTCACGCAACCAATATAGGTTCAGCGCATTTCAATAGTGCATATTGTGTCGATTTATTTTAACATAGTTTGTGAAGGTTGATTCGTTTGAGAGCAATCCATGACGAAAAAAATTTGGATTTATTCGTATTTGTTCACGTGCTCATTGACAAAATATCACTCGATTACGAAAATCATCGACATGAAGTTCCTGGTCATCGGGCAAAGAAATGTGATAGATGTGAAATTTGTGATGCTTTAATATTCTAAGGACACTTCATTATGATATTTCAGAATTACGAAAAATTTCGCGAAAACACACATAAAAGTCTTGGGCAACTGCGGTTAACACTGCAATTTCATAATTTTCTCCGGTGACAGTTGCTTTACGCATTCTTTTTTCCGGTATTAATAAATTGTGTAACATAATAAAAAGTTTTACACTTTCATTAGTAAACTGTGTAACATAATAAAAAGAAGCACGCGACACTATTTTATCCGAAAAACATTCAGCATAAAATCTAATAGCATTGATGATGTATATCTGGGATTCACATTTATTAACACACATTATTAACACCATAAATTAAAATCATTTCAATTTTTTTCTGCAGCAGATAAATATTCCATATTTATAAATAAAAGGGTTAACTGGTGTTTACAGGAAGAAGCGACTAGTAATACTCTGCCTGTTGTCTGCACAGCGACTGACTCTCTGGCTTTAAAAAGAGGGAAAGAAAAGAAAAATAAGAACAGAACGATTTCTAAAAAAATTAGATCACTTTTTTGGACAATACAGTATACGTCAAGGAGTTCTCAAACGGTGTGTTTTAGATTCTCGCCGTTTGCTCTTATATTAGGTGTACAACTTTGCTCTCGCCGTTTTTTTTTAATTTAAGGCTTTATTGTAAAAAAATGGAGATAAAGTTATGACTCAAAGTATTCCATCACTGGCCACTACTTTCCCCATCTTTTGGGCAATGCACGAATCCCGCGTCGAAAAAACTGGTCATCTTTTGAAGTAATCCACGAATCTATCCATTTTCCGACTTCTTCATAAGACTGGAAGTGTTGGTCAGCCAGGCCGTGTGCCATTGATCGGAACAAGTGATAATCCGAAGGTGCAACGTCTGGAAAGTACGGCGGGTGGGGTAGGACTTCCCATTTCAACGTTTCCAAGTATGTCTTGACCACTTTTGCAACATGGGGTCGAGCACTGTCATGCTGCAAAATCACTGTCTCGTGTCTCTCGGCGTAGTGCGGCCGCTTGTCTTTCAATGCTCGGCTCAAACGCATCAATTGAGTTCGATGCCGATCGCCTGTGATCGTTTCAGTTGGTTTTAATAGCTCGTAATACACTACGTCGAGCTGATCCCACCAAATACAGAGCATTACCTTGGAGCCATGAATGTTCGGTTTGGCCGTCCATGTGGAAGCATGGCCGGGAACTCCCCATGATTTTCTGCGCTTGGAGTTATTGTAATGAACCCATTTTTCATCTCCAGTCACAATGCGATGCAGAAATCCTTTTCGTCTTTGCCTTTCAAGCAGCTGTTCACAAGCAAACAAACGCCGTTCAACATCTCTTGGCTTCAACTCGTACGGCACCCAATACCCTTGCTTTTGAATCATTCCCATGACTTTGAGGCGCTTCGAAATGGCTTGTTGAGTCACTTCCAATGATTGTGCCAGTTCTTTCTGAGTTTGACACGAGTCTTCATCAAGTAATGCCTCCAATTCAGCATCTTCAAAAATCTTTCCTCTTCCACCGCTATGCCGGTTTTCGACGTGAAAATCACCGTTCGTGAAGCGTTGAAACCACTCACGACACGTTCTTTCACTAATAGCGATCTCACCATAGGTATTTGAGAGCATTTGATAAGCCTCAGCCGCAGATTTCTTCATATTGAAGCAGAAAAGTAAAACCTCCCGCAAATGACGAGAATTCGGCTCGTAAACTGACATCTTCAATCGACGATAACTTTATGGTACAGATACAAATCGACTAATGTAACTATTAGGTTATGTTGACAGATGCTGTAGTTGATTGTATGACGTATATGATCTATTTACTTTGACCACTAAGTTCCACTAAAGCCATCTATAGGGAAACGGCGGGAGCAAAGTTGTTCACCTAATACTATTAGCGCACCGATTCTATCGCGAGAAGCGGCAGCACATAACGACGGCGATTGCAACTAGCGCTTGCAATTTTTTATTTACACACAATATGCATTTTTTCCTTTTTCTCGAAAAAATATTTCACACAAAAGTTTCTTTGTTTTTAGCGTAGAATCATACTATTTAATAAAAATTAGGGGTTTTTACTTAAAAGAAACAAAGTTGATCTCGCTGTCACTGACAATAGCGTTATCTATGATGAAACAGATAGCGCTATCTTGCCCCTTTCGAAATAAATTTGATTTAGAAACATTTTTTCATAGGATGCATATTTCTCGAAATATTTAGATGTCTCAAGTTAAATACCTCACCCTGTATATGCTCTTTAGACTAATAAATACCTATTTGATACTTGTGATACTGACAGTATCATGATTAACTTCTCTCTTGAATCTTTAATTTTATAAATTTAACTATAATGCTACCTTGAACAACCTATTTTGACGCTAAAACAGCGAAAAGCGAATCTTAAAACATCATCAGAATCAAAATGGGTGTATATTGTATTGTTAGAATTTTAATTGAATCCATTTTGATATTCTACTATATTTTAGAATTAAAGATTTAGTATAGGGTCAAAAATTCGATTCGAATATATAAACGTTGGTTGCGACGTGCGAGAAAAGATCGTCAAATATTGCGGCAAAGTTGTTTACACAAACAACCGTTCAAGCAAACGTGCTATTGATTTGTTTATTTATAGTCGATGTGCATAAAAAATTCTACTTGAACATTTCATGGAAACATTTTCTCGATTATCGTGACAATAAAGGAGAAATATGCATGCGCTCATGAAATATACAAACACATACATTCACGCAACGCTTTTTATATCGTTTTCAATATAAACATTCTAAAGCAACGATTTGCAATTTGAAGCGTAAAAATTATCGGCGGAATGAACAATCAAACAATCACAAAGCAGAAGTAAATAAACTCGTCGATAATGAGGCACATTTTAATTCAACTGTTTTAACATTCACATTGTATTTTGTTTTTTAAGCGATTCGTACGCAAACTACGATAGAACTTTGAATAGCGTTTCAATAAAGACAAGCTGTACCCTTCGACCGGACGAGCGTACTTAGTAGGGGAATGCCATTAAGAAGCCACTAATCGCATCATAAACCCGTCGTACATCGGATTCCTCTCAGGTGGCTTGCGCGGACTTGCGAAAAGGAGCGGTCGTGTTGCAATAAACGCGCTGTTGCCCATACAGAATAAAGAATTACTCCACTTTACCTGTACGAGCCTATGTCACGATTATCAAAGTGGACGTTTCATTGTTACGCGGCGAAGTGGGCCAATAATGATTTCAAGAGAACAGATTTCGGCACCTGCTCTACTTCGCGAAAAAAACGAAAGATATGCTGACGCGACGGAATGCTTTTTACGAATTCCGTTAAATTTCCCGTAAATTTTTGCGGGACACACGACACTAGAGGAATGTTGTTATTGAGAATGGTGTGTGATAAAAGATGCCCGTGATTTCGCTACATTGCATGTCTCTGTCGCGCACATAAGTCTGTACACCCATTCGTAAAGGTTGTACACATTTTCTCCATGCAAACGCAAACTCCATACAAATTTGAAACGCAACCGATATCCAATGGAATAATAATGGAATAATTTATTTTTTTTAATTCTCATAAGTCAGATTTTTTTAAGAGCATGAAAAAAATTAAATAAATTCATTTTACAATGAATAGACTACACATATTCTGGATAAAAAACGTTAAATTTCTGATTTTTATAAACCGAATTCGGTTCTTATATTACCAGAAATTACGTTTCCAACTTTCCTTCAACCAAGACGCGTTTAGTTTGTAAATTTAAGCAAACTTTTTTTTTCACTTAGCAAAACAGATTCAATTCTAATGATATAACTCCTATTTTGATTATTGTGATGTCTTAAATTTGATTTCCGTTGTCATTGCTTGAACGACAAAATAAGTTATTTTACAGCAGCATGCTGTAATCAAATCTGTTGAATTAAAGGTACAAGAGAGAAATTAATAAACGTAGCATCGTCAAAATAAATTTTTACTAGTCTACAAGTCATCTATGTGCCGTAAATTATCTTAAAAAACATCAAAGTAGCATCAAAGATTTGATTCAACAAGATCCCCAGTCGAAATTTTGATCCTATATTAAACTTTATTAAATCTTAATTTCTTCAACATAGTAGCAGCTAATGTAACAAATTTGATTCAATTTTCATTCTAATAATATATAATTTACTCTTACTTTAACCCTAATATTTTAAGTTTCCGTTTTCGCTGTTTTAGCATCAACAAAATTGTTCAAGGAACCATTAAATTTCTAGAATTAAAGTTCCATGAGAAAATTAACAAATGTAGTATTGTCAAAGTAGATTTTTATTAGTCTTTAGTCTTTAGGCCATCTAAATAAACACAAACTATATTAAAGGACATCAAAATAGCATTAAAATTCAACTCGAAATGCGTCAAAGAAATAATGTTCAAATCGTACTTAATCAATTGCACACACTGTGTCATAAATATTTCACCATTGTAATTAGAATTTCTTATGAAATTTTCAAGCTTTTGTATTTATGTGTAAGGCTAAAAATTATATAACTTTCCATTTAAGAAATGTAGTACATATACCGTTGACTGTACGTGTTCGCGAGTTAGAAAAGACAATTCTTGTGCGAAACACCAAAGAAAAGCTGAATTTAAAAAAATTTATGAATTGCGACGCAGTCTGTTTTATCACACAGCCAATCTAAGGAGTGCAGAGAGAACTTAAAAATTTATACGCTAGATTCTTTTACGATTGGCATAACCAATAACAGCTGCGAGAAAATGAAAATAATTAAATAAGGCCTGAAGACGCTTTATGATGTGAAAATAAGTGCTAATTAGACGTTCCGTCGAATATCACCCGTGTGCTGTTAGACGAAATAGAAAACAAATGTAAACAATGACGCTGTCACACGTTATTTTTTTCTGGCATTAATTACAAAGAATCCGAAGGACTCTGATACCACGATGCATTCGTCTAGCGTGTCACTTGAAATTATTATGCGACATAATAAAATTATTATGCTACATAATCGTCAATTATAACATGCCGGTGATGTCACTGATGCCTGATACTGCGACGCAAGCACCGGGATCCCCAACCTTATCACTGTTACTCAAATCACTTCCAGAACCGCGACAAGATCTACAAAATTTCATCTTCTCGTCACGCTCGCTTCGCCGCCATCGTAACAATGTGTATCTAGGTGTTTATCCAGCAAGTCGTAAAATCGGCTTAAATATTACGTTACGATCGACTGCTGCCAGATATATTTACGTGCTTGTCCAATGTATCGCGAAAACGGTTTATGTGCGCCTAATTTCAATAAAACATCATTTATTGAGTCAAAACTTACTAATTCTCTTAATTAATTTGTATGTAATTGTCTGAATATATATCACGATATAATATAATTTAATACGTTAAGTTTTCGAAATGATAAAATTGCTGAATAATCAGTAGTCAATATACCCGTAAATCCAAACAATATGCTAATAATTACAAAGATAAATGAGTTTTAGCATATTTAAGGTTTTATAGATACTCAATATATTACATTATATGCTTATCCAATATATTGTGAAATCGGTTTATGTACACCGAGTTTCAATAAAACTTTAATATTTACTGAATCAAAAGTAGTTCACGAGTTCTTTTAATCATTACCATTTGGATATAATTTTCTGAATATAATACGATACGATATAATAAATACGATGAGTTAAGTTGTTGTCGAAACGACAGATTAGCTGAATAATCAGCAGTCAACATAAACGTATACCCAGACACGATGCGAACAATTACAATTAATAATTATATTAATGAGTTTTTGCTTATTTAAGGCTTTATAGAAATTCAATATACATTCAACATGTCAAATGTGTTTGTCCAACACATCGTAAAATCAATTTATGTACATTAAGTTTTAATAAAATTTTAATATTTTCTAGATAAAACTCATTAAATCTTCTAATCGTTTCCATTGTGTTTAAATAATATGATACGATGTGACATGATATGTCACTGATATGACATATGATATGACACGATGTGGCAAGCTGATGAAATAACCAATTAGCTAAATAATTAACTGTCATAATGTATCCGAGAATCCAGCCACAATGTGAACAACTAAAAAAAAGGAATTTTCTTCTAATAATCGGTAAAGCTTTATTCGAACTTCGTGTATCGCATTATGATCACATCACATGTTTTCAGTCAATTCTATGTGTTTCACCAACATATCGCGAAATCGATTTATATATACCAAGCTTCGATAAAATCAATTAATATTTACTATTTACTACTATTTACTATTTAATACTAAGTCAAAACTCACTAGTTCTTTTAATTATTTTCCTGTCATATCTGAATATAATGTGATATAATATGATACGATATGTTAAACAATCAAAATGACAGATCAACCGTATAATTAACAATTATGATATGTACGTACATTTTGACATTGCGAACAATTCCATAGATTGAGGAGTTTTTATCTAATGAATAGTAAGACTTTACTGAAGCTTAATATTCTATATTATGGTCAATATATTGCTTGACGTACCTGCGTGTTTATCTAACATATCGTGGAATCGGTTAATGTACTGCATTATGATCGACATGTTGCCAAGAAGCTATCGCGAGTTTTGCCTTAGACGAAAATTTAGAAGTGATGTGTGTCACCTGCAACTGTCACTCTCTCCTCTGCAACAAAATAAAATGATAGTCTCAATTATTTAGACATTTGCTACGAATGACCGTGATTGAAAACTAATTCACGTTTAAGGACATTCGCATATACGCTTTGCCACAAAATGTATACAGAAAAGAAAACTTAATATCAACTCAAGATTTATATTCTCATACTCTCATATATAAGTAAGAATGTATATATATATGAATATATATGAACATTTCATAAAGATGAAACTTGTGCTTACATAAAAAAATTCTCTCTATATATATAACTATACTTAAAATATAACTTTTGTTACTCAAGAATAATTTTTACGGGTTGGAGGAAAAAACATTAAATACAAAAAATGATACCTTCAAACTGATATAATTCTTAGCTTTTTCGTTCTTCCTATTTAATGCATTTTCCTCTTAATTCATAAATATTATTCTTAAATAACAGGAATATGATATTTTCAGTAGAATTATTTAAAATTTCTTCATGTAAGCAAATTTTATTTTGATATAAGATTACATATAAGTATATAAATCTTGAATTAATATTAATTTTGCTCGAATTTACAACGATCAAATCCGCAATGTCGAATCTCGTTAGAATCGATCGATCACGCATGCGCGCACACACATACACACATAGAGAGAGAGAGAGAGAGAGAGAGAGAGAGAGAGAGAAATAACAAGTCGTTTTCCCAGCATCTATTGTATAATACTCGGTAACGTGCGTTTACAGTTACCGAATTTTTAACTCGAAAACAATTACATGGCACACAATTGAACGACGATATCGCGCAATTCAGGAATCGACCATGAATCGACACGGCCTTGAACCAATATAGCGAACACATTCGTATCGTACAACGGCACGATTGCATTTCACTTGTGGCTGAAGAGGATGCGCGCTCCTACGAATACGCAAACGAGAAGCGCCGGTACGACAGCACGCGCATTTCTCCCTGCTCAGTCTTGGAATCCGCCAACTCTCGCTACTGGGGCCTTCATCTATTGTATCTTACGTAATCCCGAACAGGATGATTCAGCTCGTCGTAACAATGCGACGGCGAAGAGCGATTATAGAAGCGTACATTTTCTATCATAAAATTATTAGAAACAAAATTCTGATGTTAAAAAACTCATGCGGCTTTATTGTTGTTAAGCAGTATGATTAATACAATGTACGGTCATTGTAATTGATGAGCGATGAATGGCCGTCGCTTATTTCAATAATTCATAGATATTAATTATTCCATTTATGTCGACCTGCATGATTGGCTGTGTCAAACTTCAGATTTTCTCGATGGAATGCCAAATTGGAGAAATTGGATTATCAGTGAGAAATTAGCGATAGCAAATGATATCAATGAATTAATTAATAACACGCGTTAATTGACAGCCAGAAATAATATATCGAACCTGGTTATTGTATCGCGAGGATGTGTATCGTTTGGAATATTTTACGTAAGAAAATGTGGAAAATGCTAATTTCGATTTCTACACTTCAGGGCTGAGAGCAAAATTAGTTACGTTGTCGAGTGACCGTCCGCTATACTGTGCCCGCTAACGGTTTTTATGTATTTCATCGAGTTTCACAAACAATGAAACTAAACAAAAGATATTCATTTGTTTGTAAATATGATTTTTGTACAAGCATCTTTGTCTTAAAATCTAGATATCGATTCCCAATCGCCATATTGAGAAAAACAATTTTTGGTTTTTGGTATTTGTAACTATAATAGTATAGGTTAAAGAATTATAGGGAGTTTCCTAAGAAGAAATACATTTAACCCAATACAACACAATGTCGTTGTAAGCGTTTTCTTACAACGACACAATACGACATAAGTCGACACAGCTGCAGAGCAAAGTCGAACATTTGTATTAGTATCGTGGTTGTCAACCTTTTAAGAAGTTTTATATAATTTTTATATTTGTAATATTTATATAGCATTAAATAATATTGAAGAATTGTTTTCTCTCTTTGTGGTACTTTCTATACATGATCCCAAGCAGCACGTAAACGTTCGAGGAACGTTCGCTTTACGTTCACTTGGTTTGGTTATGTTCAAACAAAGTGGGAACGTTCGAAGAACATACGTTTTAGAACCTTTAATTTATATCTTACGTAGCAAAAGTGTCGCAGTATCACAATTATGCTACTGTTACAATTCCATTTTTTAATTAAAATATATACATATTGAAGTTTGATTACGTCTATTTATAATAAATTATTTAAAAAATATATTAATTGCTAAAAGATATTAATATGTAGCAGAGTAGCATAATTGTGATACTGTGACACTTTTGCCACGTAAGATATATATTAAAGGTTTTAAAACGTATGTTCTTCAAATGTTCCCACTTTGTTTGAATATAACCAAATCAAGTGAACGTAAAGCGAACGTTCCTCGAACGTTTACGTGCTGCTTGGGTTATTTATTATAATGAAATATCTGCTCAAAATGCGTGTCAATATTGTAATAAAAAAATGTTAGTTGATATTCTACAACAATTATGTCTTACCAAAAAGCAAATATTTTTGAGCGACAATAATAAATAAAACAATAAATAAATAAAAGTTGTATTTAACGATAAAACTATTAGTTTTTTCATTTCAAATAAACTTGGACCATTTCAGGAACGATTAATGATGTTTTAAGTTCTGCAATTGGTTAATAAAGACTTATTGCTATTAATCGCTTTTGGAGTAATCAAAAATTGTTTTATTCTGAAATATTATATATAATATTTGCTAATCTAGTATATTAATGATTATTCCATTAGACACCGCTGCACTATGTTCAATTGTGTGACACAGTGCCTATCTGTACTTCTTTATTAGAAAGTACTCATAGGCATTCATTAGGAAAGCTATTTTTTAAGTAAGTGTTACTGTCACTGATAACAACAATGTCACTGATAACAACTTTACACACGTATTGTTGCAATTATATTTATTAAATTAAAAGAGAAGAAGATAATTGAACTACCGAAAATAATTGCACAGAAATAATAATCTTAAATAAATGAATGATAAATATTCTAATATATATAAGCAAGAATATATTAATAGCCTCATATGATTTTTAGTCTTGAATTGAGTGCAAATAATACTTAAATCAATACAGATCTAATCAAATCAAGACAAAAAATCTTTTAAGATTATAATATTTTTGATTACATATGAAAATATCTATTCTTGATTTAAAACAAATTTTTTCTCTTGGTATAATTTTCTTGGAATTTCTCTCAGCGTGGTTATATCTTCAACAATCGATACAAATATAATTTCCTCTAATTTTTTATTCCGAGTAAATTTCACGCAAATCGTATTCCAACTAGAATGCTCCATCGCACTTTATCCCGCACCTCCGTTCTATACTCCGTAACCTCTACACCAGTACTTCTAAGATGCTTCAGAGCGTGCGGACCTTCGTCCTCGCGAACCAGTCGGCTGATCGATCGCGCTTTTTGCGATTCCTTGGAGAATTGCCAATTGGCGGTTCAAGCATCAGGAAAACACCGACTGGACGAATGGAGGTCGATCGAGCCTCCCGTACGATTGTGATCGCACTAGATGTTTTACACGTTTGCAAAACGAAAAGTTGAAAACGCGCCGAGCAAGCAAAATACCTCGAGATTATGTTGCAAAAACTGTATACATTATAACACACAGAGAACTCCGGCACGGAAAGCCCGGGAGACCACGTGCGCGTGTCTTTATGCGTTACGCAAGAGATCAGTCGCACCCGCACAAGCGTATGTGTACAGTATTCCTGCGCAAATGTGTACATGAAAATCGTCATTTAATCTAATCTGGAGGACAAGTGAGGGAAGAGTGACGTCTTCCGCAACCATAATTTTCTCTCTGTTATTGGTACTGAGAAGACAGCGCAATTAATTTATCGATTTCCCGAAATTAATATCTAATTAAAAAATTTAATTATTTATATTATTTAATTTATATTATGTTATATACAGGGTGTCCCAGACCACCCGTCTCACCCGATTTGTTCGTAAACGCGAAATTTTAAAGAAAAATATTTCAGACAAAAGTTTTGTGACTTCGAGGGGCACATAAGATGGTGTCATTGGTTTGACCTTGGATAGTCGTTTGAAGATCACGTGAAGGTCACCTTTAATTTCTTAAGTGGAAACCCCCATTTTTCAATGCATATTCTTGTAGCTTACCTCGAGAGCTTTCCAAAACGCTATAATGAAACGTTTTTTTAATCAGTACTGAAATATTTTACTTTTCGAGTTATGAGGATTGAAAGTTACGGTACCGCCGGCATTAGCATTACCCAAGGTGGAGGTTGCACGGTCGGATTTACACCTCTTTGTGTGTTTGTGTGTTTGTGTGTGTGAATGTGTGTGTGTCAACTTGTTTTCATGGAAAATTCGCCAGATCGTGCTGCGACTAATTCCAGAATCTCTTTCTGTACGTCTTAATGAATGGCAGGGATGCAATTGAGCGGATGCAAGAATCTCCGGCATCCTTTCATCTCTAACTTGGCGTCGAATTTGTCTACCTTTATTGTGATCCGGTTGAAGAATACCTTTATTGGTAATTCGGTTAGCTAAGCGAGAAAAAACTTTGTACGAATGAGGAGCGCGATCTGGGTATCGTTCTCGCCACAATCTTGCAGCTGCTCTAAATTGACCATCACATTCACCTAAAATAAGCATCATATCACAAGCTTCCGCGTTTGAATACGACATGGCTGGTAAATGAGAATTTTGTTACACCTTACGTGACAGTATCAGACATGTCATACATCACGACTGGGTAATGCTAATGCCGGCGGTACCGTAATTTTCAATCCTCATAACTCGAAAAGTACTGATTAACAAAATGTTTCATTATAGTGTTTTGGAAAGCTCTCGAGGTAAGCTATAAGAATATGCATTGAAAAATGGGGGTTTCCACTTAAGAAATTAAAGGTGACCTTCACATGATCTTCAAACGACTATGCAAGGTCAAACCAATGACACCATCTTATGTGCCCCTCGAAGTCACAAAACTTTTGTCTGAAACATTTTTCCTTAAAATGTCGCGTTTACGAAAAAATCAGGTGAGACGGGTGATCTGGGACACCCTGTATATACACAGCGTTCAAAATTTTTATTCCCGTGGTGTACAAGTATTAAGAATTGGTGAAATTGAGCAAAAAATCATGTAATATTTTGCAAAATTCGAAATAGTGAGGAATTAATTATTTTGTCTGTATTAATGAGTGCACGGGAAGAGGTGAGCTAGACTATATACTCTATACAAAGAAAAATTGTTTATTTTTGAAGATCTCCTAGTAACATTGAATATCAACTGATAGCGAGAGGTGTATGAGTATTTCTTTTCGGCGCATAGCTCATATGCCGCTCGCTGCTTGTTGCGTTACTCCGCCTTTAGAAATCAGTTGATCCTCATTGTGGTTAAATCTTCAGAAGTAAACCATTTTTTTTATATACAATCCGGTCTACCTTTTCTCATACGCTTATTAGCTCGGACAAAATAATTAATTCCTCACTAATTATTGCTAATTTTGAAAAAATGGTGCATGACTTTTTTGCTCAGTTTCATCTGTTTTATTTGCATACCACGAGAATCGAGATTAGTTTGAAACACTTTGTACACACACACACACACACACACACACACACACACACACACACACACACACACACACACATATATATATATTGTTGAAATCTGTTTTAGATTATATCATCGTAGTGCAAAACTAGCAAAACTTAAAAAAAACAATGTTAGAGTTCATTGGAAAGTAGACTATGGATCAGATCTCCGTCTAATATTAATAAAAATAACATTCCCATACCGACATAAACTTATTGTATACTTCAACAGCCACATAGAAGAGCAAAATAACATAGAGGATATTGGTAATCCAATATATAACATTGATGGTTTCATAAATGATAGTATAAAGCAAACCTGTGTCAGCGTCGATTAGACCAACAATTTGAGGAAAGGAGATATGATACCGTTGAAGAACTACATGAGCACATTAAAACAACCATATAACAAGCAGCTAAAAAAACATTAGGAATATTAAATATATCGGGCCGAAGGAGAAAGTGGTGATATAAAGATAACATAGATAGAAGAAAAAAAGAAGCGTATTTAAGGTGGCTAAATACAACGAAGGAAGAAGGCCGTATTAATTGTAAAGAAAAAAAAAATAGTATTACAGACGGTAATATAAAAAAAAAAAGTAAAAGCTGGAATCAAAGGTGTAAGGAAATCGAAGTATACGTTGGGAGAAGAAGATGCACGGAAACATGGAAATTTATCAACAGCATCAGATTCGATAGTAACCCAGAATTTCAAAGTATATCGGTACCAACAGAAGAACGGGAGGAATTTATAGAAGACAATACGCCAGTAGAAGTAGAGGGGAGACCTGTCAAATCACATACGAGGCAATAGCTGGTGTAATAAAGAAATTAAAGAACAGAAAAGCAAGTAGCCCAGGAGGAACTAGAGCAGAAATGCTCAAAAATGGGATGGAGAAACATATGGATGATTCCGAGTCGTGCATCAATAGATGTATAAAAAAAAACAAATACCTAAAGAATAGATAGCAGAATATATTGCGTCGTTATATAAAAAAATGAGAAAGAAACCTGACCATTATAGCAGGATTACAATAATACCTATCTTAAGTAGAATATACGAAAGAATCCTTCGAAATATTATAGTGGAAGAATATGAAGATTGAGGAAACGAAGAGCAATCCGAATTAATGCCCGGACGGGCAGATAGTACATTGCTAATATATTCTGCCTAAAACAAATTATAAAAAACTAATACCAGCAGACCGTGAAGTTTAGCTACTCTTCATAGATCTATCAAATACAATAATGTACCCAACTGAAGACTGTAGGAGGCACTAGGTGAGACTATCATCCATGAGACTATCATTTAAGCAGTACAAAGACTATATAAGGGCTCTAACATTAAGATCAAAGTTGGAAAATATCGGAAGGATTCTCGGTATCCAAAGGAGTGAAGCAAGGTTGATGCATCTCTTGTAGACTTTTAAAGTGAATGTATATAAAATGTTTAAATAGAAAAAATGTAGAGATATGGGTTTTTACCTTAATAATGTCGAGTGTTAAAGGAGACAAAGAAAAAAAATATAGAAAAAGATTTTCAGAGAGAGAGAGAGAAAGAGAGAGAGAGAGAGAGAGAGAGAGATTTATATTATTTATATATTTTCACATGATTATTATTACATAATTATTTATATTATCAAGTATATATTTAAAAACAACAAAAATCTTCTGCGGATCTGCCTGTGGGAAGGCCCGTGGGTAAGTCCGTGCGTCTATGGCCATCTTTATATGTGCTAATTATTATATTATTTGTATATATTATAAATTGAATGAAGAAAAGAATGGAAGAAGAGAAGAGAAAAGAAAGAAAGAAAACAGTAGAAATAGCGGTATAGATAAGAAAACAAAAAGAACAATTGTAGGATGAATGAGAAAGAAAGATAGAAAAGTAAAAGAGAGAAAAAAGAAAGCGTTATAAAGAGAAAGAAATATTTATATGTAACTTAAAATTTATTATATTAATAATATTATTAATGTAATAATTATTACTCACATAACACATAATATTACAGTAATATTACAGTAATATTATATTTACATTGCAATATCAAAATATTATAGCAGAAATATTATATATATATTATACTAATAATATTACTGAGATATCATAATGATATTAAAATATCCACCAAAATGTATCATTAATATTAATGAAGAAGATATTCGTCATATTACAAAACAATTTACTACTCTTAAAATATTTTATTCATACTTTAATGCGATATGTAACATGCAAAATAGCATAGACATTAAATGACGTCTCAATGACATGTTAATGATGTCTCTAACATCCATAAAACGTAATTAAAACGTCACTTGACTTCATTGTGCTACTTGAGATGTAATGTTTGCAACAAAATTACTGTAATATTTAAATGTTGTATATAAACATAATATATCAGAATATTACTGAAGTATTGCAACGTAATAATATTATATTATCGTTGCAATATTACAATGATATTGCGTAATACTATGTATTAAGTGAATATTAATATACATATAATAATTTAATCAAATGTTGAATGCTTGAGGTTTGCATTTTCGGGCAAGATACTCTTGTAAAAATGAAACAATTAATAATTATATATCGATCTCAAGTAAACACAAACGCTTCCATATATATTCTCCACTATACTAAATGGCGCCTAAAGATGTCAGTTATCAAAATATCATGCACTTAAGCTATTTAGATTGAAATTTCTTTCTAGCATCCGAAGAATGGGTTGCCACGCGCCAGGCGAAGCTCGCCAGCGACCTCGCGCGTCTCGAGCGTCAGTAACTATTGCCGTGAATCCTGATGTAAGCGAGCTCTCAAGAGCAACTTAAATTATAGTGTAAGGGGTTAATCAACTATAGCACCTATTAAATTTAAATTCTTTCCCGTTGAATAATCGTTTTAAAGCGCCACCCTTCAGCTTTAAAGCGAGGTATAATAGATGACGTTGCTACTGATATAACTTTAAAAAACAATAGTAAATGCAACGTCATTCGAGAAATAACATCTAAGATACTGCCTTTCTTTCACATATCAACTGAAGATAAATGCCGCCGAGGTTAAGTAAATGATTTGCTCGGCCGGTGAAAATGCTGTCTTATAGCACGTATAAAAAATGGTTTCAAACATTTCGGGATGTCAACTTCAATTTCCAGGATAAAAAACGCCCTGAACAACCGAAAAAATTGAAAACCAAGAATTGAAATAGCTCTTGGAAAAAATATTCTTCTCAGAGTGAATCAGAGCTTGCATTACTACAAATGCACTTGCAGTGCCCAACAAACCAATTGGAAACGTCTACATAAACTTGGTTGGGTTCAAAAGGTGGGCTGTTGGGTTTTGCATGTGCTCAGTCCTGAAAACAATGAGAGACGCTTTGCTATGTCCTTGCTATAAAAATTCAAGAACTACTTTTTTCACAGTGACTGGTGATGAAAAATGAGTACTTTATGATCCCAAGAGGTGGAAATCGTGGGTTTATCTGGGTGAGCCATCTATCAGCACCGCAAAACTAAATATTCACGCAAAAAAATGTTACTGTATATTTGGTGGAACCAGAAAGGTATTATTTACTATGAGTTGATCAAACAGTTAGTAAAACTGTCAATTTTGAGTGTTAACAGCAGCAATTGGTTAGACTGAGTGACGCACTTGAGGAGAAAAGATCTTTTACCGACGCTGGAAGAAGAAAGGTGATTTTGCTATACGACAATGCACAAAGTCATTTCCGACATGGGTTGGGAAATTTTCTCTCACGCTATGTATTCTTCAAACCTCGTCCTTTCGAATTACAATCTTTGTCGATCCCTGCGATATATCACCTGATTTATTCCCACTTCAAGTCTACCAAAGAAGTTGACAAAAGCATCGACATGTTTATCAACTCGAAACTACCATCTTTCTTTCGAAACGGATTTCGTCAGCGATCCGAAAGATGGCAGAAATATGTAGAAGGTAACAAACTATTTCGAAGGTTTTGAAAGATTATTCGTTTTTCTTGTAAACGAACAACATATTTCTTTAAAAAGTCCGAGAATATAATTTTACACCTAATATTTCGAACAAAATACATATTACTTGCGTTTCCGAGACAACAAATCTCCTAGAATGTCCTGAAGATGTTTTGAAAACCTCTTTATATTTACGACGTCTACGGAAAGTTCATAGGATATCGTATATTGGGTTGCGTCACTAAGTCTAAATCGCGAGATTAATAAAGATTAATAAAGATTAATAGATTAATAAAGATATTTATTCTGTGGAATCATATAATTATATATTATCAATTGATTCATTTAACGTAAATAAAGTCGTCGGTTCTACGTCTCAATTCTTCGATTAATTTTATATCTATTTTAAAAACTCCTGTAATTTATCTCTAAAAAACTACATATCCTGCGAGTCCCGATTTCATCACAACGGATGTACGATACCTAACTACTTTCAATTATTAATAACTCATCGAAAATGGATGTTTATTAAATATATTTATATTAGGTGATAAACTTAATTCCTGCCGCTCGCTATTAAAGGATGCCGGCTCCGACGCTGGTGAGTTTCGACGGTGAAGTCGCGGTGATGCTTCGGTGATGATCGGTGATGTCTTGTGTAGATTAGACATTGCTGAAAGCGATTCAGTCCTCACAGGTTAGATTTCTTGACGCCAAAGAGATTTTCCAATCGATTGAAAATGAACCACGATAAACTGTTTTTCCCACATGAGATTCTTCACTATTTCGACCTTAAGAAAACCACAGCTGAAACGCATCGCTTATTATCCGAAGTATATAGTGATGAAACTCCATTGGAAAGATATGTAGAGTTTGGTTGAAATTCTTTCGAAACGATGATTTTGACGTAAGAGATAATGAACGTTCTTGGTAGTCGAAAAAATATAAAAATATCGAACTGCAAGAGTTGCTTGATAAGAATCCAGCTCAAACGCTTTTATAGTTATCGAAAGTGTTAAATGTTACTCCAATGGCCGCCTCAAAACGCTTGCATGTCATGAGAAAAATTCATAAGGAAGGGATATGGCTACTACTTGAATTGTCAGAAAATTTTGTTCTTGCCAGGCAAAGAAAAAAGAATTTTTTGTGGCGTATCATGAATTTTGCTTGCCAGGCAAAGAAAAAGGGATTTTTTTGTGGCCTATCGTGACTGGCGATGAAAAATGAATTTATCTTGACAAGCGGAGGAAATCATGGGTGGACCCCGAACATCCACTTCAACGCCGAAGAGGAATATTCATGGGCATAAGACCTTGCTCTGCATTTGGTGGGATAAGAACGGAATGCTGTAATATCAGCTTTTGCGTCCAATTGAAACCATTACATCTGATCGCTACTAACAGCAACTATGCCGATTGAGCGACTAGTTGATTTAAAAAAGACCATCCGTAGTCAATAATCGTCGCAAAGTCATTATTTTGCATGACAACGCTCGACCGCATGTAGCGAAAAGCGTGAAACAGACACTTCTGCAGCTTAAATAATAAGTCCTCCCACATTCAGGGTACTCTCCAGACATGGCACCATCGAATTACCATCTCTTCCGGTTAATGCAACACGCACATATGGACAGACACTTCTACGTTACGTAGTTAGTCAGTTACGAAGGAGTCCAAAAATCTTCGTGGGTGAATGAATGGATTGCCTCGAAAGACACTGCATGTTACCGTCGTGCCCTGATGCCGGAGAGATGATAAAAAGTAGTAGAAAATGGAGGAAATTACTTTGATTAAGATATTCATTCATCTTTTCTTCGAAACAAATCAATTTTGGAGGAGAAAAAATAGCAGAAATTAAGTTCACCACCTAACCTCTTACATGATAAGCTCACGTTTACATCATACAATATTGACTACCATATCTTAGGGGAGTTGTTGAGGTCGCTGATTACGAATTTGAACTCAATATTAATACAGCGATTACGAATTTGAACTCAATATTAATACAGCGATCTAAAAAATTTGTAAAAATTTTGTAAAACATAGATTTCATGAGATTCAGATAAATTTTGATTTTTTGACAGCCACATTGATTTCAACATTTTATATATGGATATTTTTAATCTTAAATTCGTATTCAGGAAACCAAAGAACCCTTAAATACCAGATTTCATAATAATCACATGAGTTTTAATTTTGTGGTCGCCATATTGGACAAGCCATTGAGAATTTAGAAATTTTTCTTCAAATTCATATTCAGTGACCTGAAAACCCCCTATATGTGTGATTTTAGAATCCAATCACTTTCTGTCTTTCCACCAAGAACAAAATTAGTGAAATTCTCCGTGCCACGTAAATATGTAATTTATACGCCAGAATGTTGAGAACATGCTTGTGTTATTGTAATTAAGATTAACGTTTAAAAAGAAATTCAATTTTGGAAAAAGCTCGGATAGAAATTTTTTAATCGCAAAAAACGCTATTTGCTACAAAAATTACACAGCTCCACAAAAAAAATTTTCATTGCCAGGGATCTGACTATATATACTATATGTTTTTTTGGGTCGCTGAAACCGAATCCATAGTTGAAATTTCTCTGTCAGATCCGGTTCTTTTCCTAACCTCAAAAAACAGGCCAAAGACCATGAAATTCAAGCTAAAAATCTAATAATTCGATAAAAACTCAAACAAAATCCCGCAATCATATATTTCATCAAATCCATAACTATGTAATATCAAAACTCCATAACCTCAAGCCTCATAACTTTAAAAACCTCATAACCTTATGATTCTAAAACCCCATAACTCAGTAAATAAGAAACTTGTCCGCGCTCAAGTTGTGTAAATCAATATATTTAAAACGGATTTGTTTACAATGATACAAATTGTGCGTAAAGTGCTATTTGTCATACAGTAAAATTAACACCAATTCTGTGTATTCTTATCTGTGTCTTTTCAAACCAAATTACACAAAACACAAAATTTTGAACTTTGTATAATCCCATGCAGGCGTCGTCATCATGTGACCGCAGCTCTGTAGAGGTGGGTACCTTGGCCTCTACAGAGTTTATAACTTCAAGACATAATACAGCCAAAAGAATAAAAAATCGACACGAACACGATGGGTACAACAAACAGGATCAATTCTGTTATGTTTGTGGTATGTTTACACCACCAAAGACTCGTAAAAACATCACTGACACTGTTTGTACTGCATATAAATACTGTTTTGCAAAAGATATATCAAATCAGAATGAAAACTGGGTTCTACATATAATTTGTTCAAACTGCTACAATATGATAAATCATTGTTATACAAATAAGAATCTTACTCTTTGAAATACTCTTCACCTGTCGTATGGCACATGCCAAACTCAAAAGAGAATTTTTTATTTGCTTGACCGAAACGCGTGGATTTTGTGCTAAAACTAAATCTAAAATTAAATATGTATACACGAATTCAATTACTCCAGCTGTATTGGCACTTACAACAGATGCATCGAATATTCCTATGGAGATTACTGAGGAAGAAGAAGAAGACGAGATGCAAGTCGAGCAAATAGACAGTGAGATGGATTGGAAAGAATCGAGTACGAGCGACGAAGAGCAGGAGCAAGAGGAGGGAAACAAAATGCCTGAAAAATTCACACAAGCGGAATTGAGTGACTTAGGAAGAGAGTTAGGTTTATCGAAAGAAGCTCACGAACTTCTAGCTTCAAGATTAAAAGAGAAGAATCTCTTAGAAGAAGGAACAAAAATTACAGAGTACAGAAATAGGGAGAAAGATTTCCGACCATTTTTCACCCATGACAAATCGCTGGGATTAGTATACTGCAACGATATCGTCGGGCTATTTGATAGTTTGAAGGTTGGAATCTATAAACCTGAAGAATGGCGACTTTTCATCGACTCTTCCATTCACAGTCTTAAAGTTATATTACTCCATAACACAAACGTACTGGCACCCATACCAATAGCCCACTCCACAATTATCAAAGAGTCTTACGACAACATTAAAATTGTTCTTGAAAAAATAAAGTATTCAAAGCATCAATGGAGAATTTGCGGTGATCTCAAGATCATTGGCATTATTCTAGGTATGTAAAGCGGTAACATTAAATACCCTTGTTTCTTGTGCCTTTTTGACAGTAGAGATCGAGAAAATCACTACAAAAAGAAAAAATGGACCCAACGGAAGTCATTGAAGCCCGGATCGGCAAACGTTATAAAAGAACCACTTATAGAAGAAAGCAAGATTTTACTACCTCCACTACATCTCAAACTTGGATTAATGAAACAGTACGTGAGAGCTTTGAATAAAGAAGGAGATTGTTTCCAGTATATTGTAAGGAAAATGCCCAATCTTAGTGATTCCAAGTTGGAAGCTGGAGTATTTGATGGTCCGCAGATTCGGACGTTGTTCAATGATGTAAATTTCATCACTCATATGACAAATATTGAGAAAGATGCTTGGATGAGTTTCCGCAAAGTTTGTGAAAATTTTCTGGGGAACAAAAAAAGTCTAAATTATAAGAAATTGGTAAGTGAGATGATTGAAAACTTTAATATTTTAGGCTGTAATATGAGCATCAAATTACATTTTTTTTTACTCACATCTCGATTTTTTCCCAGATAAACTCGGTGATTTCAGCGAGGAGCAAGGAGAGAGATGTCATCAAGACATGACGGATTTTGAGAAGCGATATCAAGGAGTATGGGGTGTAAATATGATTGATGAGCAGACTACTGTTGGAGCCTAAAACGAGAGGTAAGTACAGACAGAGCAAATCATAAGCGGCGCTCACTTCGGAGATCATTTGAAGAAAAACAAGTGCGTTATCATAAACGATCAAATATCGATGGATAAAATTTAATATCAATTTATCCTATTTCAATTCTTTTTTTTATTCATTTAAGTTTTTTTTTAAATAAGCACTCCGTAACGTGAGAGGCGAGGGGACCTCACGCAAATAAAGCACCCCGTAACGTGAGAGACGAGGGGACCTCACGCAAATAAAGCACCCCGTAACGTGAGAGACGAGGGGACCTCACGCAAATAAAGCACCCCGAAGGGAACAGAAGCCTGCTACGTCCACGTCGTTGTTCTTGGGTTCGGCAAAATGTAGGTTTTGTGGCGAAAGAACGTGGTTTATTATTTGGTTATAAGGTTTTAATGTATAAGAGGTTAAAGGGCTCACCTGTTTCGATTATGGGATTTTGTTTGGGTTTTTATCGAATTATATGATTTTGAGCCTGAATTTCATGGTCTTTGGCCTGTTTTTTGAGGTTAGGAAAAAAACCGGGTCTGACAGAGAAATTTCGACTATGGATTCGGTTTCAGCGACCCAAAAAACATATAGTATACATAGTCAGATCCCTGGCAATGAAAATTTTTTTTTTGTGGAGCTGTGTTATAGTTCTTTTCTTTTATAAAGCCGTTTTGTAATAAAAGAAATAGTCATTTGTTCAAAGATAAAACATGTAAATGTTTATAAAAATAAGAAATAATGATATAACGTAAAAGTACCTCTATATCACACATGGGTGTAGCACATGCCAGACCGATTTTAATGGTGTTTTTTCTACATCTGCTAAACAACAGATGGGACTGCACTACAGTTTAACTACATGCGACAGTGTTAGGGAAATAAGGGTTCGATTTTCTTCTGCGCATACGTTAGTTATACAACCAAGAATATGGCGGACTGTCATAGCGATTATATATAAAATTACGACAGAGTAATACTATTATATTGGGTGACAGAGAAGTCCTGTCTCGTACAAATTTCTGAGTGTATTGTAAACGTAATGTGCATGTATCGGATTGACGTCTCCACCAATAAATAAATATAATATATTTTAGCACATGTGTGTGTGTGTATGTGTGTGTGTTCTGTAACCCAATGTGAATATTTGCTTCTGAGATGGATCCCTCATATAGGCAGCATAGGACGATAGGCTATACGAGGGCGGTCTGATAAGTAGTAGGATTTGAAATGAAAACGTAATATTTCGGAAAAATTTCGATTTATTTTTTAACATAGTCCCCTTTCACTTTTATACACTTCTTCCAACGATGCTGTAACTTTGTAATTCCCTCTAAAAAGTATAATTGTTCAAATTCTGCAAAATAGGCATCTATTTCAATGATGACCTCCGAATTCGACGTGAATTTCTTTCCTGCGAGCCATTTTTTTTTGTTGAAAAACAGGAAAAAGTCGTTGGGGGCCAAATCTGGAGGATACGACGGATGGGTGAGCAGTTCGTATCTCAATTCGACCAGTTTGGCCGTAGCAATTGCGAATAAATGTGCTGGTGCATTGTCGTGATGGAACAGGACTTTCTTTGCAAGATAAGGCAGTTTCTTTTTCAGTTCCATGTCAAATCGTCCCAGCAAATCACTGTATTATTGCCCCGTGACAGAACTTCATTTGTCCAAATAATGAGGATTCTACCGCGGGAATCCCCGAATACCGTAACCATGATTTTTCCGGTCGACGGGGCCGTTTTGGCCTTCTTCGGAGCTCTTTCGCCAGGTAGAGTTTAGACTGCTGCTAAGTCTCTGGTGAATAATGATAGACCCACATTTTATTTACAGTTATAAAACGACGCAGAAACTTCGCCTGATTGCGCTGAAACAGCTCCAAACATATCTTCGAAATGACTACCCGATTTCGTTTTTGGTCCATGGTGAGCAACTGCGGCACCCATCGCGCCGATAGCTTTTTCATGTACAATATATCATGTATGATATGTCCTGTGCGTTCTTTCGAGATCTTTACCATGTCTGCTATCTCACGCACCTTCATCCGACGGTCGGCCAATATGGTATCGTGCACTTTTTCGACAAAATCATCGGTAGTAAGTTCTTTTGGCTGCCCAGGACGGTCATCATCAAAGACGGATGTGCGACCACGACGAAATTCGGCGTACCATCTAAAAACAGTGCTTCTCGAAAGAGCAACATCCCCATAAACGGCTTTCAATTTTTCTTGAACTTTTTCACACGTTTTCTCATCCACATAAAGAAAACGAATCACTGAACGATATTGCTATTTTTCCATATTGACGACAATGGCTGAGGCGTTCATTTAAATCGGCAGTCAATAAAAAACTAATGGACGGATAAGGCTGAAATTTTGACAGGCATTGTTTGAAAGATGGGACTATATGATGATAAAACCGGTTTCGTTGCAGTAGCACCACCATGCATAAACCCTACTACTTATCAAACCGTCCTCGTAGTAGTATTACATATATGATACTGATACCAGCGAGTGAGACAGCATAACTGAATGTACAACACATTTGAAAATATTTATATTATAATTGTAATATAAAAAGAATGCAAGAAGCTGTATCTCGTGTATGTTTGTTATATGCAAAATATTTGTGAACGAAGAGAAAATTAAATAAGTTCCTTTCAATTTCCGAAGGATAGAGAAAGGTATGTTAAGGTTACGTAAAATGTTATCATATGTACACAATGATAATAATATTTATAAACTTTAAGAGCTTGTAAATAAGTAATTCTAATTATAGTGATATCAGTATATTCCTTGCATGTGATATATGAAACTCTCAAGTCCATTGATATCATGAAGAATAAGTAGTAATATGTCTCACTATATCCCTTGATTTCGTTCAAATTCAGCGCTCGTGCAAGCCACAACATGGCTAACAATCACGTGATTGGTAACCACTGACATTAAAGAAACCGATAGCTACTCTCGCAACTGTATGTAATTAAACTGTGGCTACGTAGCATGGAGAGTCATAGGGGGAAAGCAAAAGTTTTCCCGCTCCAGTTCTGACCTCATACTTTATATTAAATTGAAACAGCGCATAATTACAGCACTGGGTGCGTTACACCCAGTATAATATTCTAGGATTAATTGATTTGACATTGATTATATCATAATCGTTAATATTACTTTTTTGAAATATATTTATAATTTGTAATTTTTTCTATTATTTAACAATACATAGCAACCATAAATGTTAAAAACAACGGATTTTTAAATGCACAATGCAGCAGTAACGATATATAACTTATGATATGAGTAGAATGATAGATTGATTAGTGACAGATCGAATTTGACTATGTTTGCAATAATGCATCTGCAACGTACACAGATATGTACATTTCGGCAAATAAGCGTAAAGATATTAAGTGTACAAATGAATATTTCAAATGTTTTTAAGCAGTTAAGAAATTAATTTAAAAATCAATTGAATTTCCCGCTTTTTTACGGATATGTATTCTAAACATATAGCTATTAATACTAACATTTCGTATGGTAAGTGGTCCAACTTAACCTTCGAAAGTATTCAATTCAGTAGAGTCAAACATGGCAACACATACGAGGTCTGTTCAAAAAGTATCGCAAATTTTGTGTTTTTTCAAAAATTATTTATTTATTCATAAATATCTATTTTGTCTCCTTCAAAGTAATCCCCATCAGATATTATACACTTGTGCCAACGTTTTTTCCAATCCTCGAAGCACTTTAAAAAATCATTTTTTGTGATCTTGTTCAGCTCCTCCTTCGATGCCGTCTTTATCTCCTCAATCGTAGCGTAGCATCGTCCTTTCATGTGCCTCTTCAATTTCGGGAACAAGAAAAAGTCACAGGGGGCCAGGTCTGGGGAATACGGTGGCTGCGGCATCATTAGTGTGTTGTTTTTGGCCAAAAATTCGCGCACAAGCAACGATGTGTGAGCAGGGGCGTTGGTACGAATTTCGCGGCGACCCGTCTCATGCCCAAATCATTAGTAAAAATCGAATGGCACGAGCCAATCGATATGTTTAGGTCCTCAGCAACCTCTCTAACGACGATTGATCAATACAATTTTCTTCACTTCATCAATGTTTTCGTCTGTTGTTGATGTGCTCGGGCATCCGGCACGCTCTTCGTCGTTTACATCTCGGCCCTCTGAGAACATTTTGTACCACCGATAAACGTTGCTTCGGTCCAAGGTAGCTTCACCATATGCCATAGTCAACATTCGGAATGCGTCCGCGCACTTAATTTTGTTTTTCACGCAAAATTTGATACAGATTCTTTGACCCATTTTTTGGAATAGGCAAAAATCGAAGACGAGCCAAAACACGTCCAAGCAAAACAGCTGTCAAAGATAAATTGAATATTCAAAATGGCCGAACTTGTCGGCATAAGTGAGGGACATGAGTACCAACATAACGCCACAAAAAAATCGAAAATCGAATATACGTAACCCGCGGAAATTCAAAATTCACGATACTTTTTGAACAGACCTCGTATACCAAGCCCTCAAAATCCTTTGTTTGTCTTTCACGTCGAAATCGTCATCTTCAAACCTTTGATATCATTTCCAAACTGGTGGATGATACAGGCATCTCCATATACAGACATTTCATTCAAGGTCTGCGAAATCTTAAAGCCGCGCTAGAAGCAATACAATATCATGGCGAAAGTAGATCTTCTGGTTCTGAATTTTTTCGCCTGATTTCTGCTAAAATAGTTACACTTAGAAAGGCCTGAGACGTTCCTTTGGCGGGCTCACAGATCCGGGAAGGTTGTTGACAAATATAAAATCATTTGGTGCTCTCGCTTTTACCATAGCAACGCGGAGCGTGAGAAATTTAAACCGAAATTTCCGAACAATCCAATAAGTATATATACAAGGTGGGCCATTTTAATCGACCTAGTCGAATATTTCGAAAACCAAGCCCGGGAGAGAAAAATTTTTAAGACAAAAGTTGTTTGGTTTCGAGGGGACCATAAGACGGTGCCATTGGTTTGATCTTGAAGAATTATTTGAAAGTCACATGAAGGTCACCTCAATTTTTTTAAATGGCATCCTCTATTTTTTATTATATATTCTTGTAGCTGACCTCGAGAGGTTTCCAAAACACTATAATGAAATGTTTTTTCATTGAGTACTTTTCGAGTTATAAAGCTCCAAAT
>NW_014555685.1:0-227 GCF_001313825.1 Dinoponera quadriceps
CGCGTAGAGGGTAAACGTATGATCGCTGTTAATTATTTACCTATTGCGAGTAACCAACATTTTTTTTCACTTATTTATTCGAAATTTTGTAAGGAATCGATATATCGAAGCCTCATTGTCGTAACTGATTCGGAAGTATATGTAATGTCCAATCGTTTATAATCGCGTCCGCTGTGGGGCGGCGCGTAGAGGGTAAACGTATGATCGCTTTTAATTATTTACCTATT
>NW_014555686.1:0-228 GCF_001313825.1 Dinoponera quadriceps
AGGCCTAATAACATCAGCCACACACACACACGCGCGCGTACAGCAGAGAAAGTTTGGAGTCGATAAATACTACGGGAGTGACGAACCGTGGGGTCCTTATCTCTGTTGACACACACACATTCACACACCCAAACACACAAACACACAAAGAGGTGTAAATCCGACCGTGCAACCTCCACCTTGGGTAATGCTAATGCCGGCGGTACCGTAACTTTCAACCCTCATAAC
>NW_014555686.1:484-11884 GCF_001313825.1 Dinoponera quadriceps
AGTCTGAGACACCCTGTATATATATTGTGACAACGCAAATTTTTGTCACTCAAGCCGTAGCCTGGCCGAGGGGGAGTCGGAAATTCGCGCCTTATCATGAGCGAAGGCGACCGAATTAATTATTTTTGACTGTTATGCACCGGTAGTGCACGAGACAGGACCCGCGGATGCTACATTTTTTGAGTGTAAGAATATCCCGAGCAAGTACACCGATGGAGAGGAAACAGAAAGGAATCGGAGCTGCCGGGAGGATGCTGGACGGCGGCTAGAGCGACGTATGGGAGGACGCGGGGACATCTCCCCAGACAGACGGCTAGCGATCGACAGCAGGATGGCCACCTTGCGCTAAGAAAGACGCAAGGTCCTGCGACCCGGTTGCAGAGCAGGTAGGAAAGGATCTCGCGGAAAACGCGCCCGGGAGCCCTGTTGAACTACCGCGAACCCAAAAGTTGCCGAAGGTCGTCTCGGGGAGAAACAAAAGCGGGCACCGAAAGGACAACATCAGACGTGAAGCTCCCGCGAGCACCTTTGACACGCGTGATCTAGCCGGGAAAACCAATCGGATGCTGCATCGATCGGCGTGATGGATCCGTACAACGGCTACCTCCTGTGCTAAAGGAACCCGGTGACGGAGCCCTGCTAGAAACACTGTGCGGCCTAACGGCGAGCGAAGCAGAGGTCCCCACTCGAAAGAGAGCGAGCGAAGCAGCCGAAATATCAGGACGAGTCCTGAGGAGAGGCGAGCTTCAGGCGGCGAGTGGGTGAGCAAGAATTTTGTACACCCGCAGGTAAAAGTATTAGAGTTGCGTTGTAATTCCGAGTTAGTTGCCGTCGCCTGTCGGCGGCATAGGCGCGATAAGAGGACAGGGAATTGGAAATCGTTGGAGGTCCGTAGCCCGCGCCCTGAACGTTGAGTCGCACGGACTTACGAGATTTTGAGGCCACGTCGCAGGGCGACAAGGGCCGTGCTCGAGAGAGTCTCGAGCGTGGGAATCTCGGAGATTTGGGCGCGAGACTAGGTTGCCTTCTCTAGTAGCCGGTCGCACAATCCTCGTAGTTATTGTGGGTACTGTATTATATTGGGTTGGCAAATAAGTTCGTTCGGTTTCTCAATCGGAGTAGGTTTACTCGTTCTGCTATCTCTTTTCCACAGCGCTATCGCACAACGCGCTTGCGCAGCTGAAAAGCGATGTTCCACCTAACCTATTTGTAAACATACGCCGGTTAATACCAAAGTATTGTGCGTACTGCACGGTTGCAAATATGGAAGAAAAGAACGTCCATTTTCGCTATATTTCACTTTTTTATTTCAAAAAAGGCAAACGAGCTACGGAAGCTCATAAGAAGATTTGTAATGTGTATGGGGACGATGCTTTAACAGAACGTGTGTGTCAAAAATGGTTTGCCAAATTCCGTTCTGGAGATTTTGATGTTAGTGACGCGTCCCGTTCTGGTCGTCCAGCATAGATTGATTCAGCTGTAATAAAAAATACCGTCAACAAAAATCCATCGCAAACAGTACGAAAGATTGCTACGACATTTAATATATCACACACAAATGTAGAAAACCATTTGCGTCAGTTGGGATACGTTTCTCGCCTTAATGTTTGGGTGCCGTACGAATTGACCGAGGCCAACTTAACCGCTCGCATTTCCATCTGCGACGCGCTGCTGAAACGCCAAGAAAACGATCCATTTTTAAAGCGGTTGGTTACGGGAGATGAAAAGTGAATCGTCTACGATAACGTAGTACGTAAAAGATCATGGGGAAACAGCAGTAAACCACCACAAACAACCTCGAATTCAGGATTGCACCCGAAGAAAATTATGCTCTCAGTGTGGTGGGATTATAAAGGTATCATTTATTATGAGCTCTTAACATCAGGCAGGACGATCGATTCAACTATATATTGCTCCCAATTAACGAAATTGAATTAAGCAATACGTTCGAAACGTCCAGTATTGGCAAATCAAAAAGGAGTCGTCTTCCACCACGACAATGCCAAAGCCCATACTTCATTAACTACACGGAACAAATTGTCAAGGCTTGAATGGGATGTTTTGCCTCTCTCTCCTTATTCACCGGCACCCTCTGATTATCATTTGTTCCGGTGGCTGCAAAATTTTCTGAACGGAAAAAACTTTGCTAATAATGAAGCTGTTAAAACGCAACTGGATCAGTTTTTTGCCGGTAAACCTCAGACGTTTTATGAATGTGGGATTATGAAATTGGTAAAAAGATGGCAAGAAGTCATAGAAAAGAATGGTCAATACATTATTGATTAGTATATATTTTGTATATTAAATAAATTGTATTTTATACCAGTCNTAGTCAAAAAAACCGAACGAACTTATTTGCCAACCCAATATATTGTAACGCTCGCGCGGGGAAATAAAACGAGACAACGTTAAAAGGAAAACAACTTCAATTATATTTGCTATTTACAAGGAAGCACGCATAACTCGCAGGCTCAAGCTCTCTCTTTCGTTAAAGACCGTCGCACACGTCACGACGACTCGACCGTTCCAGACAGAATCTCTCTAACCCGTTGTTTATCCGTCAACGCTGATCATATGTTGTTTACGACTCGTTGACAAGAGAATCAGCTGTATGTTCAGGGCGCTAAAAGCGCGGGCATCAAGACACGGACGTAACACTGCCCCCCCTCTTTAAAATTGTCGTCCCGACAATTGAAATACAGCTTCCAAGATCCTCGACGCTTCTCGTACTACGAACACGGACTCCAGCCCGTGCTAACGTACGGCGTCGATATAGGATCCATTTCCAAAACGCTTCCTGGGACCACGACGCTTCCTATACTACCATGGACTCCTGTTCATGTTACCGTACTGCGACGTATTAGTTCCCAATTTCAGGACGCTTCCAAAGACCACGACGCTTCCTGTACTACCATGGACTCCTGTCCATGTTACCGTACTGCGTCAATAAGAATTCTTCACGTCTCAATTTCTTTCTCTATGCTCCTCCTTAATCAATGAAGGATAGTACCAGATGTTCGGACTCTCTTGTACCCTTCTCTCTTGATCGGACTCTCTTGTGCCCTTCTCTCTTGATCTTCGGACAAGAAGAGGGTATCATCCGTGGACCCAACGTTTTCTTGCGAAAACACCCCAAGTCCCCTCCTTGGCATTCGCCCAATGCCCCAAGGGAAAACCACGGTCAAAAACCGTGGATAGACGGCCTTCTCAAAATTCAATTCCAGATGTACACCAAGTCTCCAGATGTTCCACCAAAACTTCAGACATTTCATCAAGAACAACTAAAATTAAGAAACAAAACACCGCAGTAAATTCCTTAAGATTAAAATCCTCATGACTGAAACAAATACGAGATACAAGGCTCAGCAAAAACTATTATTGGAGGAACTTAGCTGGACCTTTCGTCGTTGCTGGCATCCCTCGTCGCAACGCCGGAGCACTTTGGTAAATTCCCCGCGTAAGCGCACCTGCTCCTCCCGCATCTCTTCGTATCCTTTCGCTCTGTAGCACGCGACGCTCCCTCATTTGACGCCAACGCCGCCGCTTGACTCCGTGTCTCCACCGGAGAATGCACTGTTACCATTCCACTTAATTCTCACCCTTCACTTTTCACACGCGGTCAGGTATCTCAAATTTTCCGTCTCGCGGATCTCGGATAATCGTTTCCCGACAGCTTTGTCTCACAGATTCCGGACGTTTTTATCCCAGACAAGCCCCCAAAATGTTATGCTCGCGCGGGGAAATAAAACGAGACAACGTTAAAAGGAAAACTACTTCAACTGTATTTGTTATTTACAAGGAAGCACGCGTAACTCTCAGGCTCAAGTTCTTTCTTTCGTTAAAGACCGTGGCGCACGTCACGACAACTCGACCGCCCCAGAGAGAATTTCTCTAACCCGTTGTTTATCCGTCAACGCTGATCATCTGTTGTTTACGACTCGTTGCCAAGAGAATCAACTGTATGTTCAGGGCGCTAAAAACGCGGGCATCAAGACATGGGCGTAACAATATTATATATTAAGCCGTTTTCGGAATTCGTATGGTAGTATTTGGAAACTGCTTCTGGCGAAGAGCTAGATCGAATTGTATATGATCGGCCGGAAGAAGTAAATACTGTCGGGAAAGACCAGGCTGTCGCCCAACGGAAAACCCGGCGAGATTCGCGTAACGACGCCGGGCAAGAGAACTTTTTCGTTAACACGACGCACGTATTATAGCTGCCGTTGAGCGGCTCAGATCCGCTGCACAAACGCATTTTGCGGAACATCTCAGGCGAGAGATCGCTCTCTTTTGATCACGTTACAAAATCTCCCGTAGTATAGAATTTAGTTGCCTGTAACTAAAGTGACTCAGACTAATTAAAAAATCGTTATTTCTATATCACATTCGGTTACGATTATTGTGGAATTGATTAGTTAGATTGTCTGTAGTTTGAAATAAATCGAATTAAATTATTATTATTTTACTGTTAACCCGGTCTCTAAATTATTATCTTTCTCGGCTCCTCTCCAACGTGTCCGCGGAATCGAGGAAGAACGTGTAAGAACCATGACGCTCTACCACGAGGAATAGCGAGGGATTCGATTCGCTTTTAGCGAAATAAAGCTGAGCTAGCTGAGGTGGGTCCGCTGCCGCGCGAATACGGGAGCGAAGGAGTCCCGCAATCGACGCGGACGCGAATTGCGGTGACAATATATATATATATATATATATATNGAGAGTGGATATATATACAAGCTGCTCAGCGTGACAGAACCGCTCCTGCCGCGCGTGTTGCGGACCATCCAAGAAGTGACAATATTGTTACGCCCGTGTCTTGATGCCCGCGCTTTTAGTACCCTGAACATACAGCTGATTCTCTTGGCAACGAGTCGTAAACAACAGATGATCAGCGTTGACGGATAAACAACGGGTTAGAGAGATTCTCTTTGGGGCCGTTGAGTCGTCGTGACGTGCGCGACGGTCTTTAACGAAAGAGAGAGCTTAAGCCTGCGAGTTACGTGTGTTTCCTTGTAAATAGTAAATATAGTTGAAGTTGTTTTCTTTTTAACGTTGTCTCGTTTTATTTCCCCGCGCGAGCGTAACAATATATATATATATTGTCACGTCTTGGATGGTCCGCGACACGCGTGGCTGGAGAGAGTCTACTACGCTGAGCAGCTAAGTAAGCCAAGGGAGGTAGGTTGCGGAAGGTTATACGCGTGGTTATGAAGTGGTATCACGGAATAAATAGAATTTTTAAGCAAGACAGTAACCGAATGAAACAAGAAGGAAATACAATTTATTATTTTGGCTTAGCATTTTCGATCATTTTTACTTGAGATGGCAACAGTTTTTTCGCTACGTCACGACGAGATGAAATACGGTTTACAGCAGAATCATAAAGATTCGGGGACATTGGTTCTTATTGTAATAGTAATATACTGACAACTTATGTTCGACGTCGGCTAATCCGAAATAATAGATTGAGAGGAGTATGTTGCCTTTGAAAGAAAGAGGGAGACAGGCACCTGGCTGAGACAACTCAAATTGACGGCAGGGTGAAATTTCGTCCCCGTAAAGCAGATGATTCGCACAATATATGGCAGAGACTAACAAGACCGACAAGATCAAAAGAACCGCGAAAGCTGAATAAAAACTGACTTGAAAAGTCGCGAGGATTGAACTGACATTAAGTACATCAATTGCACTGATTTGACTCCTGACTAAAAACTGGAGAAAAACTGACTGAAACTGACTGAAACTGAAAACTGCAAAAATTGACTGCAAAAATTAACTGCAGCAAAGATGATCCTCTCACTTATAACCTCTTTTTTTTCTTTCTTGCGTAGTCGCAATAGTCAATAGTTTTCGATGGGGACACCAACGGACTTATCGTTCACGGTGTTCTCAGGTTGCTGCGATATAGCGAGAGACCGATCATGCACATCCGTTCTCACAGAGCGGAAAATTTTAATATATCTAAGTCACACATGATAACATAAATTTAGAAGACATGGAGTGAAGTGACGCGGGCCCTGGACCTTTCGCGCGCGGTATCACAGGGCACAATTAAAGTTTGCTTCATAGATTACAGGAACTAAACCACGAGTGTAAGAGGACTGCAGTGTCAGGTGCGACCTGGCACCTGCAGTCCAAAGTATTCGCACACTGATAAGCCACAGAGCCTTCAAAGCTGATCCTTGAAGAAACATTTATTTTATTTAAAATTTGGTTGTCAATCTGCGTAACGATACTTCCGCTATTTGGCGGCAGTGACTGCCGGATCTAGTTTAATTGAATTTAACGAGCTCAAAAAAAAGGGTAAATAAAAAATGCGAATTATTTTGATGAAGCAAAATATAACAAACGATATGGTCAGAACTACAACTAACATTATAATTAATTTTGGAAGCAAAATGGCCCCAGTACGACGTTAACAGATGTCTACTGGGATGAAAGAAGAGTGTAGGGAAGAAAGAGCAAAAAAGAAGAACGAAAGAAAAAGAGGGATAGGAGAGAGTTCCGGGGTACCTCGAGACGTTACAATATATATATATATATATATATTATATACAGAATTTCTTCAACTATTTAAATAAATTTTTGAATTAAGAAATTTTCTGAGTCGAATGCAAATAAATAAGTTATTAGGAATTACCGAATAACTTCCATTAGTGAAATAAAATTTTTTTTAACATGATTTTTTGTCTTTCAACGTAGAAAACGTGATGAAAAATTTTAATTTTTAAGAAATAATTATTCTGTAAATAAATTCGACTCACGCGCATATATTATCGTTATTATTCTACTTTCCTCCGCGTAGGTCCGAAATATTTCATTTTTCGGATCAGATGATATATAAATTTTCCAGTGCTCCTCGATGCATTCCAAAAGTTTTCTCATCTGTAACTCGAAAAATTCATGTTCGATCATTACGATCACAGGTGGAACCTGTTAATTAGGCGTAAGATTAAATAATGTACAAACTTTGCTCTTATTATAGATAAAATTCAACAACTTGATGAAGACGACACTGTTTACTAATAAAGGGGATGTGTTTTCCATAATAATGCTTAGATCCGTTATTCCGTTTACTAGGCCCCAAAACTGCGACAGATCAAAGACACACTAATATCAGTCTGTACTAAAACACGTTACTATAGGACCATTGTACCTCTAAGACTGTCAAAGTGGAAATGAAGAACAACGTAATAGCTAACATCGCGTTACCCTCCAAACGCGATTGATACGGCCATTGGCCGATAATAGACAGGAATAATTTGTTGATACGATAGTAGCGATTATCGTAGAAAGGCATTTCACGTCGAATCGTCAAAGGGAAAATGTGACGCGATAAAATATTTCGTCGAACTTTCGCGTCTAATAAAGCCGTTGAATATTCTCTTGGAAATGGTTGCAAGACGAGAGCAAATTTGCAACGTATACGATGCAAGAGAATACTAATAAACTCCAGCAGTGAAATAGAGCATTACGCATTTATAAGTAGCAAATTGCATTTACCCCAACACTAAGCTTTTTGCATGATTGGTGCAGTACGACCGCGACAATCTTCTTATGTCCAGCGTACAACAAACGGGGTTAGTAAAATTAAAAAAATAATTGGATGGACATAAAATGAAGTACGCAAGTGGCTCAGTCAAAGCTGAGGTTAACCATTTCTTACTGGCTCTAGACTCAATTAATTGAAAGCTTTGCGTTTATATCAAGTTTAGTCTCATTATATCAGTTATATCAAGTTTACTCTCATTTCGGATAATATTAATTAAATAGCCAAGTATGTTCAGCAATACATTCTTTCGACTACGATACTACCTTAGTATTATATATTTTAATATTATACAATACCTTAGTATTATATCCACGAAAAGCAGAATTGTAATTTTTATTATCTATAAACTTGTAGAATAATTTTTAAATATCCAGTATCAATAATAATTTCGGTTTAGTTAAAACTGTTTCGTATATTTCAAGAAAATGATATAAAAATAGGAATAATGTAATATTGGACGTATAAAAATTGCACTGATTGCGGTACTCTCAATTATACCATTACGATAGATACAAATGAATAAACAATTCACTATTTTATCAAGACAATACATGCAAAATTTTTGTCATATCTCTTCTTTAATAATATCTTCAATTTTCAGTGAAATGTATGTCTTCTCGGATTTTATATACTGTAAACATTGTTAATCGGCATTATTCCGATTTCGAGGTAATACTAATCAAATCTCATTTTTTGCCATTTCATTTGTTTTTTTGTATTTATTTTTCATTTGTTTCTTATTATATATTTTTATGAAATTTCTTACACTAATTTATATTATAATAAACACTTATAAGTACCCATTGCATTAACACGTTCGCTGCTCACCTTATTATGACTGCATGCATATTGGCTCTTATAAAAGTCAGGGGCAGCGAGCGTGTTAAGCATGTTTTGAATCGAACATTCCTTATTTGTTTATGAAAGTTTTCGTTTAGGTGAGAGTGATCGCCATTACTCTGTTTTATCTTATTACATATGTTTATGTGTGCATAAGCATGGACCTATTTTCTTTAACAATATAATGTACAGGGTTTGTCCGGAAAGTAATGCGTCGCATTTTTTTGTGACGCGAGTATACGTCCCTAAGCGGTCGGACCGGTTGGAGAGGGTGGGGGTAACCCGTAGCTTTCTAGCGGTATGTCGCTCAGTTGCCTTCATGCGCTTGAAGGAATAGGACGGCTTGTTCCGAGAACTTCTGCGTAGTGGTCGCGTCGAAGGTACCATGGAGAAAACGTTAAAGCAACGCTATGCGATACAGTTTTGTGTGAAGCTTAAGAAGACGCCGCTGGAAACATTTGAAATGCTTCAGGAAGCCTTCGGAGATGATTGCTTTTCTAGATCGCAGTCGAACAGATGGCACAAGATGTTTCGAGATGGTCGGGAAGAGGTTGCAGACGAGGCCCGCGCAGGACGCCCGTCAACATCGCGAACGGACGACAATGTGACTCGTGTGCGCCAACTACTGTTTTCAGACCGAAAAGGGCCCTTAAAGGAAAACATCTGGAGTCGGTGGACAATGTGCAAGCTATGTCGACGGCCGCCCTGAACAGCATCACAGTCGTCGAGTTTCAGAAAGCGTATGACTCATGGAAATCGCGCTGGCAAAAATGTATAGATGCTGAAGGGGCGTACTTTGAAAAATTTTAAGTTGTTGTACCTGTGCGATTAATAAATAACGTTAAAAATATGCGACGCATTACTTTCCGGACAAACCCTGTATAATAGATGGATAATTTGAATATTAAATATCAGATTTATCACATTGTATAAAATACATTTAAAGACGGAGTAATTATTTTAATTATTTTTATGTATACGGAAAAAAATTCAATTTGTGTAACTGAATTTCGGGCATGACAACCAAAATTTTCTATTATCTGAGGACCAAATGAAAACTCGATTGCAGAAACAGAAAAATTCCTTTAGAATGTTTCCGCTGCTTGGACAATTGTACTCGGTTATCTTAACACATTGAGCGCGATGTCGGTTCCTGGGGACCGATAATGAACTTTCCGTTTGGGTAGCGTCGGTCCCTGGGGACCGATAGTATCAAAGTTAAAAAATTAATGCAGTAATTTCAATGAAATTTATTGAAACACTTTGAGCAAAAATGTGACTTGGCTTTACATGTATTACAAAATATAACGCCTTTTTTGGTCAAATTTCTGGCTGTCTTGCGTCCGAATTACTTTGTATTTGCATTGTAACATTCCGAACAATATCTTCGGACTTTATGCACGTCTCCTTCTTCTTTTTGTAATTGATGAACAATTCTTTTTTTTTCATTCCTCTTTTCAACATAGACAGGAATTTCCTCATCTAACTGCCGTGTGAGTGTATCCGCCAATTCTCTACGAAATTCGGTGCCTGATATTTTTGTTACGTCCTGGGTGTCTCGGAAACTACAAATTTCTCTTTTTAATTATATGATTGGGAAACAGACGGACTTCGGGCAAGCGCTATTGTAATAAAGATAAGATTACAATGGTTGTCGTTAAACGTGCCGTATAGTTCCCAATGCATCTATCATCTTTTCCGGCTTCACGTAAGGTATGTAGTTTATTTACATCCTGGGTACCCCGGGGACAATAAATTCCTTTTTTTGTAACTAAAATAATCTTGCCGCCTCTACGTTAGGCACGTATCTGTCCATCCTGGGTACCTAGATAGCAACGAATTCCTACTTTTATGATTGTAAAACAAACAGATTTGAACAAGCGCTTTTATGGAAAAAATACAACTGTATGTCGCGCAAATATGTCATAAGGCTCCCGATGGGTCTGCGATCTTATCCGCCTATGTACTTAGCCGGTCGAACGGAAGCCCTTTGATAGGTTTATGTTCCTAGGATAATTTATGACATCCAAATAGTATTAAGAATTTTCCAGAATAACCATTTCCCACGAAACCTTCTCTCATTGGTGATCATCATCCACCATCCCCTGAAATCTTTCTTATATAAGACTCACTCTTTTGCCGTGAGTTCAATTCAGTTCAGTTCAAGTTTTAGTTCAAGTCCAGTTCAAATTCAAGTTTTAAAGTGTTTCAGTTCAAGTTTCAGTCCAGTTCAGTCCACGTCCAAGTTTTGAGTCCATAGTCGAGTCTAGTTCAGTCCATAATCTCAGTCTTGTCTTGTCAGTTCTCTCAGTCTTCGTCAGTCTTGAGTCTTAGTTCTCATTCTCAGTGTTCTTTTGTAATTCTCAGTTGTCTTCGGTCTTAGTTCATTCGTTCTCGTTCTCGTTCTCAGTTTTTAGTCCAGTCCATAGTCTGTTTTTAGTCTTCGTCAGTCTTCTTTTGTAGTCTTCATATTCCGGGATCTCATAAATCTGGTATACTACGATCAACGAACCCATGTTCTACGTACTATTCATCACAGTTGATTCATCTAAATCGTAAGTCTCGATTTCATATTTAAACATAACTTTTAATCATTTCAATCCAATTTCCAATCCCATCTCACTCTTCAAACTACACATGTACACTGCGTAATTATTATCTTCCATGTATTAGATAATGATGTTTTCCTCACCATACCGACACGTTAACATTCTTATTATGTTAAATCCGATCGTATTATATTAAGTTACACGAATTTCTTTTTTCTTAATCTTATTTTAATCTTCATCTCGTATCTGCATTATTCCAATAATGCTGATTAATAAAAGTTGTTTAATGTTAACCCATCTTATTTATGTATATACTTATTTTAAATGTTACCCCATCGTATCCTAAATGTTGTATCTTTTATGAGGTGTACAACTTTGCTCTCGCCGTTTTCTTTTTTAATTTGAGGCTTTATTGTAAAAAAATGGAGATAAAGTTATGACTCAAAGTATTGTCCATCA
>NW_014555687.1:0-512 GCF_001313825.1 Dinoponera quadriceps
GATATTTTAGGGCGTTATTAAAAATGGGACACCTATACGTTATAGGATAAGATTCTAAGCAATCTCAAGCATAAGCCGTATATAGAATGTCCAATTGCATTGGTCATTTTGGCATATCGACTAATATAATTGGATATTGATTCGGCTTAAACCCACAATCGTTACGAACGTTAAGGAACTCAGTAGGTTAAGGTACAATCTCTGTCAGAGAAAAACGTTAACAGGTTTACATGACCAGTTATTCTGATATACGGCCGGATTTGTAAGCTGTAATCGATATAAAGCCCAGTCTGTATAAGACACAGAATTCAGAACGCATTCGCAAGGATAGCGTGATATTCAAATAAACGTACAACTTTTCTAAAATAGCTATATGTTCATTGGACATGAAGCATCGTATACGTTCTGTGTCTTATGTGGACAATCCTTTATAAGGATATAATGATACATTAGCACTAATCAGCATTAACCCATTAACCTATAATATCGTGTGTGACTTGTGGTGAGGAATT
>NW_014555688.1:0-302 GCF_001313825.1 Dinoponera quadriceps
AGCGTCAGACGGCGCGTCACCCGGGATAGGGTGTCCTGTTTCACTGCGCGTACGGACACGACCGTTCGTATTGCTACAATGTACGTCTGCATGTACAGTGTGTTTCGTAAATGATGGCTCCTCTATTTCCTTTTTCGTAAATGGAACACTTCCTCCTTCAGATTTTTCAGCATATCTGGTCGACATTTGGCTTACCTCTGGTTCGGATTCTTCGATCATCAAACCCTTTCGTTGCGATTTTATTAAAGGTTTTAGATTCGCATTTCTTTTCCTTGCCTCTTTATCTTCCGGGCATTCTTCTA
>NW_014555689.1:0-9726 GCF_001313825.1 Dinoponera quadriceps
AAAAGAAGTCGTCTTCCACCACGACAATGCCAGACCCCATATTTCATTAACTACTCGGAACAAATTGTTAAGGCTTGGCTGGGATGTTTTGCCTCACCCTCCTTATTCACCGGACCTGGCACCCTCTGATTATTATTTGTTCCGGTCGTTGCAAAATTCTCTGAACGGGAAAAACTTTACTAATAATGAAGCTGTTAAAACGCAACTGGATCAGTTTTTTGCCGGTAAACCTCAGACATTTTATGAATGTGGGATTATGAAATTGGTAAAAAGATGGCAAGAAGTCATAGAAAAGAATGGTCAATACATTATTGATTAGTATATATTTTGCATATTAAATAAATTGTATTTTATACCAGTCAAAAAAAACGAACGAACTTATTTGCCAACCCAATATGTTCATGTTCTTATTACTTTGTTTATAATTAGCGGTACTGCGTATGAGTACATCTCAACCAATCAAATCCATGCACAGTTTTAGAGATACCTCGTCCCTCAAATCAGCTTCCTTCCCCTTACCTATAAACTCAGCTTACGCTCCATCCATATATTCCTACATCCATGTACGGGTATCGTTCTGTCTTCGTCTGATAACGTGTGGAGTGAGAATTTCAGTCTCACTGTAGGTGCGTTCACTTAACGCTCGTAACGTCATTCTATCTTTGTTCTCGTTGGATGTTGGATAAAGATAGAATGACGCTCCCGTCGTTCGTTAAATGGAATTTGCCCTATGAAAAGATTCTTCGTCTATGATATTAGGTGTGTGAATAAGTTCGGTGTACAAATAAGTATCTTTTTAGCATGATTATAATGTTTATTCACAAAACACGAATAACCTATTAATCTTCGAAATAGTTCCCATCATGTTTCGTACACTTTTGCCAACTTTCGAGCAGCTGGCGAAGCCCGCTTTGATAAATGAATAGTAGTTTTGACTCAATGTAGTCATCGATACTTTTTTTATTTCCTCGACAGATTGAAAGTGGGAATCCATTAAATGATGCTGAAGAGACCAGAACAGGTGATAACCCGTAGGGGCAAGGTCCGGAGAATAAAATTGCATTCGGGAATCCATATTGTGTGCACACTACCAGACATCATGGGTGCGTTCTTTTATTCGCAATAGATGCAGCTGGGCGGATCCTCATTGACCACGTTACGATTGGACACAGTTCGATTGGACACATTCGATTGGACACAGATCAATTGGACATTACATATTTGGCACACTGCACGATTGGATGCCACAAATTTGACACACTTCACGATTGGACACCGTAAATTTGACACACTGCTCGATTGGACATTGCACAATGGCACATTACTCGATTGGATACCGCAATAAACTGCATCTATTGTATTGAAAGTGTCATTTGCAATCGTCTAATTTGATCTATTCTCGATTATCTAGTCTTGATAAATACATGTGATAGACTAGATATTTGAGAATGGATTAAAATAGACAATTATGATTGACACTTTTAACATAGTAGATGCAGTTTGTATTGCATTGTCCAATTGAGCAGTGCGCCATCGTGCGATGTCCACCCAATCGAGTATTGTGTCAAGTTTAAGTCCGTGTCAGACTACAGATTGGAATAGAGATTGAATTAAAATTTGGCCAATCAGAGCTAAATTCGTTAAATTTGAGTTTAGTGAACTTTGCTTCGATTGGTTAAATTGCAATCCAATCTTAATCCTAATACGTAGTCTGATACGAGCATTACGGTGTCCAGTCAAGTAGTGTGTGTCAATCTTAGGGGCTGCTTCTTCTTTCTCTATTTTTTTATTTGCAACAGATGTGTCTAGTGGATGCATCAAGATTACATTTCTTAAAGTTACTAGCTAGGAACAATAACGTTCCTAGAAATCACATTTTTCTATTGGTTATCGGATCGTCGTATGTTTGAAATTGGACCTCAGAATTAATCTTTCAGTATTATTGAAGGTGCATAAACCCGTATCAGACTACGGATTAGTGATTAAGATTGAAATGAATTTGGCCAATCAATACAAAGTTAACTGAATTCAAGTTTAGTGAAATTTAATGAACTTTGCACTGATTGGTCAAATTTCAATTCAATCGCTACGGGCTTAAGGTAATTATAAATATTTAAGTCTGCAAAAATTAATACCAAATAATAATATATTTTGCAAATGTTATTAACCCTTCCGGTACGAACGTTCTGTCCGCCGTGACACTCCCGCTGTACGAGGCGCCGCTCCGAAAATGTACATATAGCGCGTGGTCAGTCCTTTTTTGTATAAAGATTTTCCTAACCGTTAAATAAGAACTGTGCTTAATCTAATACGTTGGTAAAATAGAATACTCTATAGAGTTACCAACTATAGATGGCGTTTGTGCATACAGGCTGTTACATGGATGACGGATATATCCGGTGCTCGTACACACAGGTCATCAGATGGACGCCGGATATATCCGGCGCTTGTCCCGAAAGGGTTAATTGAAATTGATTTTATAAATGTAACGTAGCCAGTTGTTAGAGACTTCATATCATATAAATTATACTAAAAATTTAATAATTATTAACTATATAGGAATTTTAAATAATAAAAGTTCCTCATTAATTTACAAGTAAAGTTGATACAAAATTCTCGTATTCATCATCAGAGGATGAAGAGTCTTCAGAAACTATTTGAGGTATAGTTATTGCAAGAAAACTTTATTGCTCCCACATTTATATCCAACTACATCTCGATTAATTAATTTGTCCAATTAGTTTTTACAGCAACCATTATAAATATTTAGATATTATTAATACATATTTAATTATATTTATTGAAAGTACTACATCAATTAATTAAGATTGCCTAACCCATCCTTTTAACTCATTAAACGCGTTTCTTCTTCTCAATTATGGACGGCTCCAAGTTACATCAAACGCGCTACTTTCTGCACACCGAGGAGTCATGTTCGTACTTAAGGTTTCTGCATTCGATCAGAATTCAATCTGTCGGCAGTCATTTGGATTAGGATGCTAAAAGATGTAAACAAATTAAACAGTTCTGCTTGCAACTTGAATTAAATAAGGATCAAGATTAACGTAGCTCGCAGTTGCTGTGTGCAATTAGATATAAGGAACGGCTAAATTATGAATCGGACACAACGGGTTGCATCTGTTGGGAATAAAAGAACGCAACTCGACCAGTGTCTTTCACTGGAGAGCAACCTATGAATAGCGACCCACGTTCCGTCCAGATATTTATACGTCCATGGTTGGCCGTTTCGTATCACAATGCGCAGCAGCTGATATGTAAAAATGGCCGCTGGCACCGATGTAAACGATACAAAGCGAGGATAAGACGAAGCATTTGTCGCGCGATTAATATGAAGGTGAGAGCGTTAAACTTATGATTCGATTGGTTTCCAATGTATCACGAATACGAAGGTAACGTAAGCGATTTCCGTGTCGCATGTTCCTCTCACACAATTTATCCGAACGCATCGAACTGTTCGTCTCTCCGTCATGTAGCGTGATCATAGATAAGAAACCATCCGGCCAACACGCTCGTTGACGGTTTGTTACCGCCGTTACATCTGCCCTACGAAAGAATCGGCGAGATGAACGTAGCAAGAACCGCCCAACGGATAACAGCGGATGATTACTTTTTCTTCGATGATACTCGTCGTACTGTAAGATACTTCTTCGATGCTTCTTTACGCACATACGTTGCAGCAATGATGATCTTTTCACTAACTTTTCTTTCTTTCTTTTAAGGAGAAACTGTGGATCTCTCAGGTACCATAGACATATATGTCATTGAAGTTAAACATTTCCAGATCAACATTTACTCAAAGCAGCTGTTAGCAATATAATGGCTTACGATCCACGCAACATAAAGTATTCACCAAATACTCACGCCAATCAGCACACTAGATCTAACATGACTGGATACGCATATTCTGGCCATCCACCGCAGCATTTTCAGCAAACTGATGAAAATAGAAATGAGAATAACTTATGTGGTACTAAAGAGATTTGTTCACAAATCTCACAACAATCGTCCAGCACTCAGACTGTACAGAAAGTAGATGCTGCGACCATGACAGATCCCTTACAAATCGACTTTAGACTTACCTCTGAATATTTGGCACGTTGTTCTAGTACATTAGGTCTGCCGTATGTAACTAAATATGAAGATAACAGCAATAATTCTACACACAATTGCCAGGAGATAAGACCAAAAATTGAATTTGAGATTGAACCACAACATATTAATGGTAAGTTACTTCATTTTTCCTTAATCTTTTAAAGAATGTATTTTTCTGCTTGAAAAAATTTATATAACATCTTCATATTACACACCCACACACACATATGTTTTTTGAGATCACTGATAATGATTTTAGATATTTTTATGATTCCGAGCTCAAAATTAAAATTTGACACATGACAGTTGTTAAAGCAGTTGTCAATTTTCATGATATGTTTTTTTCGAAACAATATATGCAAGATGGTTTTCAAGGTCACTAATTATGATGCCGACTAGATACTCCATCGATTTAACCGTTGTCAACTGACAAGTTGCGATTCTGGCATTGATATTGTAACTTCAAAAACTACTTTATACATATTATTTCAAAGAAAAACAAGTATATTTTGAAAATGACAACTTTAATAACTTTAATAATCGTCATGTTAAATTTTAACTTTAGCGTCATAATCCGTAACCCTAAAAACAAGATAGCAAAATTTGTTCATGTAGAAAAATGTACCTTCCAAAGATATATTTAGGATGTACATTTAAGATATTCTAAAATGGTATTCTTAAAAAAATTAAGCAAATGTACTTTAAAAAAATGATGAAAAAAATTATATAGATCTTATGAGTTCTAGTGATATATCAGTGAAATTCCAGATCTATTGACTAAATTCTTGAGTAACAATTTTTTTTTAAATAAATGTTTTACACTTGTTTAGTAGCTGTTAATAAATGAATAAACTCTTAGAAATGAATTGCAGGATATTGTACAGTAAAGGTATCTTTCTAAAATACAGACATATGTGCTGATATATAATAATTACAATTACAATGATTGACATATAATAATGAAAAATTTTAAAAAATATAAAAATAGAAAGGTAAAATGTACACTTCTCATTGCTCTGCAAAATGCTAAAACAGTTTTCTACAATTTTGTCAGCAGCTTGTAACTACACATAACAAAATATTTATTGAAAACGTTGACGCAGGTTATTTTATATGACGTATAATTCTTTTTGTTTATCAGGTATGTTAATTTACCATTGCCCCGAATGTGCATATAGATTTGAAGATCGTGAAGCACTCCATGAACATCTCGAAGATCATAAACAGAGACCACATATCTGTGATATTTGCGGGGCAAGTTTGAAACGAAAAGAACATTTAGATCGTCATAAACAGGGCCATAATAAGGACAGGCCTTATCAATGTAACATGTGTTGTAAATCATTCAAACGTAACGAACACTTAGCGCGTCACATGATTACTCACTCGGGTAGCAAAAATCAAATTTGTACAGAGTGTGGTAAAGCCTTTTACAGGAAAGATCACTTGAAGAAGCATTTGCAAAGTCATAATAGCGGTCGGAATAAGCATTTAAATATCTCGCAAAACAATCAGAACGATCAGCAGCCGAATGACGAGGGACTGAGCAGTTTTGCGATGATGATGAGACAAGCTGGACCTCCTCCGTTTTCTATTTTGCGAACTTAGTTATTATGCTATAACAATGCTGTAATATAAATCTTTAATCTCTGTCTACGAGCGAGACTATTTGGACAAGCTAGGTTCATAAGATTTAATACGAATGAGCTTTACCTAATATACCTTTGCGGAATAATCGAGAATCGTTATTAATAATGTAAGAGCCCATGTTCCTAAGGAAGTTTATCGTTACGTATTTTGTCAACGAGTAGGCGAGCCAAGGGATAATGTTATCGATTTTTGTAATATTCCTTATAACACATTATACATGTAGAAGGTTGTTTATACATTAAGACAATACCTACTTAAGTTTTCTTTTTTAAACTTGAATGAGTTTGTGTTAAGGCTCTTGTATACTCGTTGCAATTATTCTTGTTTGATCACGTCAGAAGTGAGGAAATGCATGCCGGAATTTCTTGCGGTATACGTTCAAATAAAACTATATACTCGCAAAATAATATATCTATATATATCTTTTTATTTCAACATATACCGCAAGAATTCTTGGTATGCATTTCCTCACTTCTGACGTCATCAAATCATCATCAGACCTCATCAAACATGGACAGTTGCAGCAAGTATACATGAGTCTTAAATGTATAAGTTCTACATAATTTTCATTATTTATATATTCTCATGCGCATAGACTTGTATAATGAACATACATGCACGGCCAAAAGAGCCTCTGTAAATCGCGCACGTCTAATAAAATTTGAGAAGAAATTAACAGAACGAAATGTAGCTCCCCAACTGGATTAAAAAAAAAGAAACTTGAATATTTAAATTATACTACCTTAGATTATACATTCAATATGACATGAGCATGTATGGATATATATGCACGTGATGATCGTTAATTGTTTACATAGAGATGTTGAGTAATGACTGATAAAATTGTCTATCTTATTAATTGTACAGTGTACAGTCAAGTAATACACAATTTTCGTTTTATTTCAAATATACTCTATTACCCTAGAAAGAAAAAAAGTAAAAAAGCGCTATAAAAATTCTTAACGACGCCAGTTTTTTCGCTCATTTATCTAATTATTTGCGTTTAAAATAAAATTTTAAGGCGTAAGTTCCATCAAGCGAGAGATTAATTAGCGTAATTACGACTAATATATTGTATAAATAAAAATCTGCAATTTTTTTTAACGATCAAGCGACGAAGCGCCTCTATTGATATAATGATTCATGGAATATTTTGCGTGAGAATTAATAAGAATGCATTAAAATAGCCACTGCGATTATAGTAAGACTTAGGAATTGTTAGTGCGAAGCAAGGAAACCAGTCATCCACATGTGAATTCATTGGTGCATATCTGTAGATAAAATGATTGATTGTTACTTGAGAGAACGGTTTATTGCTGAAGAATTTCATGTATACGAAAACCCCTGTTAATGTATCACAATTCCGAAGGTAATTCGTTGAATTAGAAAAGATATACTTGCACACAGTTTTCTTTTTCCGAAAACACAAAATGATATTGATTCTTTCACTTTTAATGTTAACAATACACGTCCAATGGCAGATCAGGCCACACGTTCATTAGCTGTATATATTAAGCCCTCATCGCACGATGCTTGTCTTCGTGTTAACTCGCATGCGAGCCACCATGCCAATTAGCATGCTAGCTAGCACGCTAGCTACATAACTCGAAATCACTATAAATTTACTGTCATGTGTGTTAGCACGTTGGTTTTCGAAGATAAAATGCGCATCACGCGATACTTATTTCGTGTTAACTCGCATGCGCTGATATACTAGCATGATGGCTCGCATGTGAATTAACACGAAACAAGCATCGTGTGACGCGGGCTTTAGTATAAAAAACTCGTGATATATTGTCACCCCTTATCATTATATTGTTAAGTTGTGCTCATTACATATACGCCCAACGTTGTACGCGCGCAGTAAGATCTGAATGCCTAGAAAGAAAAAGATAGCGTTTTATTATTTAACTATGCAGTGATCTTGATTAAATTAATAAATGATTATTATATAAAAATATCTACTTGGCGTCAGTGATGCATTAGTGAGGGATGTCCCACCTGATTAACGCCGGCACATTAACATATGCATAACATATACGTGTTGCCGAGCGAAATTCTCTGTGAAATTCACGTGGCTTCGAAAAGTGAAGCGAGTCGAGTCGGCCGAGCGATTTAAGGCGCGAAAAAGTGAGCTCCTTCACACGGTTCAGCACAGTTAGGGAGCTCGAGACAGCGATCGCACATTTCACAAACGCCCTTCTACATGGAGAGACTGCCGCCGTCTCATTCTTTATGCGATGCCATTCGCGCGAGCGTGAGCATCTGAAATACATAGGTATATCGCTTTACCTATACGTGCTCCTTTTTTCCTCTATAATAATTATAATTATATTTAATGAATAATATTTTTTATATAAAACTATAATTACAATTTTGGTAATAGGTTTCCATATCACCTGTGAGGTACTATTGTTGACGCGTTTTTTTTTTAATTCACGTTCACTTCTGAGCGTTATGAAAATTCTTTCTCATTCAAGCTGAGACTCAATATGCATTTTCTAACGGTAACGGCGCGACTGGTTCGGTCAGGCCGAGGAAGGTGCGGTGTACGACTGCACCGTTACAACAGCACCCTAATAGTGCATATTGTGTCGATTTACTCATGGTAAACGAACTCATGACTTCATCATGGTTCGTGAAGGTTGATTCGTTTGAGAACAATACATGACGGAAAAAATATGGATTTATTTGTATATGGATCGTATTTGTTCGTATACATAGACAAAATATCACTCGATTATGGAAATTATCGCCATGGAGTTCCTGGTACAACGAAATGTGGTAGGGGTGAAACTTGCGACGCTTTAATATTCTGAGGACACTTCTTTGTGATATTTCAGAATTACGAGAAATTTCACGAGAGCTTACATAAGGGTTTCGGGCAATTGTTAACACTGCCATCTCATTATTTTCTCCGGTGACAGTTGCTCTACATTTCCTTTTTTCCGATTATACATTTCCATTAGTAGTAAACAACGCGACAAAAAGAAGCACGTTCAGACGTTCTCTCTCCCCTTGCCTCTCTAAGATTTCCCCCCGCTAACACTACCGAACCTCTTTAAATGCCACACTCCGTATAACTCCATATTTACTTTTATTTATATAATGTATAATAATATCAAATTTGTTGTAATTATACATAACTAGATGAAATCAGACATAATTAACTTTTCAATCTATTACAAATTTCAAATTAATCAGATATGATTATACACAGGCTGAGGCATTTATATTGAAACGTCTAAATAAAATAAAATGAGAATATATGTAAAGCAAAAAGGAAAAGAGTGTTTCAAATAAAAGTTGTAGGGTTTGGGAGGGGACATAAAACGGTAACCTTAACTTCATTATATATACGAGGGTGGAACAAATATAAACGAGTCTTTTGCAAAAAAAAACCATATATTTTTCAAAATCAATTCTAATTTATATTTTTATTATTTTTCTAGTCCCCCATCTTATCTATACACTTCCTCCAACGGTCTGGTAATTTTTAAATCCTGGTATCATAAGAAGTTCGCGGATGTGTACGAGGTCTGTTCAAAAAGTATCGCGAATTTTGTGTTTTTTCAAAAATTATTTATTTATTCATGAAAATCTATTTTGTCTCCTTCAAAGTAATCCCCATCAGATATTATACACTTATGCTAACGTTTTTTCCAATCCTCGACTTCAAAAAATCATTTTTTGTGATCTTGTTCAGCTCCTCCTTCGATGCCGTCTTTATCTCCTCAATCATAGCATAACGTCGTCCTTTCATGTGCCTTTTCAGTTTCGGGAACAAGAAAAAGTCACAGGGGGCCAGGTCTGGAGAATACGGTGGCTGCGGCATCATTAGTGTGTTGTTTTTGGCCAAAAATTCGCGCACAAGCAACGATGTGTGAGCAGGGGCGTTGGTACGAATTTCGCGGCGACCCGTCTCATGCCCAAATCATTAGTAAAAATCGAATGGCACGAGCC
>NW_014555689.1:9810-23904 GCF_001313825.1 Dinoponera quadriceps
CAATGTTTTCGTTTGTTGTTGACGTGCTCGGGCCTCCGGCACGCTCTTCGTCGTTCGCATATTCTCGGCTCTCTGAGAACATTTTATACCACCGATAAACGTTGCTTCGGTCCAAGGTAGCTTCACCATATGCCACAGTCAACATTCGGAATGCGTCCGTGCACTTAATTTTGATAGATTCTTTGATCCATTTTTTGGAATAGGCAAAAATCGAAGACGAGCAAAAACACGTCCAAGCAAAACAGCTGTCAAAGATAAACTGAATATTCAAAATGGCCGAACTTGTCGGTTAAGTGAGGGACATGAGTACCAACATAACGCCACAAAAAAATCGAAAATCGAATATACGTAACCCGCGGAAATTCAAAATTCGCGATACTTTTTGAACAGACCTTGTATCAAATCAATTGCACACGAACTGCTGCACCTCTTCCTTCGTTGTGAAGCGCTGTCCACCAAAAGCTTCATTGAGTGGCTCAAACATATGGAAGTCGCATGGTGACAGGTCTGGGCTGTAGGGTGGATATTCTAGGAGAGCCCAGTGCATATAGGCCACTTATTGTTGTGTTACTGCTGCAGTGTGGGGTCTAACGTTGTCATGGAGAAGCAACACACTCCTGATCGGAATTCTGCGTCTTTTTGATCGATAGGCAGTTCGAACTGAAGTTTCTCAGAGATTTCAAGAACAGTGCCGATCGCCTTCGATGAGTTCTCGAATAGCCTAGGTGTTTTGCGCTGTGATGCTGGTGCGTGGACGTCGGCAATGTTTTCAACNAGATACTTTTTGAACAGACCTCGTACTAGTAGTTGACAGCGAATTTGTTAAATATGTATCAGCTCTCGTGATATAAATCAAGTAAATATGAGAATAGGCCAATAAGAGCTTTGATGCTGTTGTTCTGTGCGAATAAATCATCATTATAGGACATAAAATCACAGTTATCACTATCTGGTGATGATCATCGACGTGTTTAGTAAATTTGTCTGAATATAACTGACACCGGAAAAAACGACTAACACAGTAATAGAGGCCTTCCGTCGCGTGCTCTCAAAAATGGAGGTCGGATATCAGGGTGTTTGCAGATCAACGGAAATAAAAAAATTTCTCGATCCAGCGCTTCAACAATTTTTTAAGGAAAATAACATACGTTTTTGCACAGTTCGTAATTCTGATGTCAATGTCGCCGTGACCGAGCTTCAACAGAACGCTAAAGCAACGCTTATGGCGATACTTCACTTATGAAAATTTACATCTCAATATCGATATTTTGCAAAACATCATGCGCGTTTACAACCACATTTGCTATTCCACTATCAAGATGCAGCTGGCGAGCGTCACATTGGAAAACCAGCGCGTAGCTCGTGAAAATATGAAACATTGTTATTTCAGTCTCGATACGCGCGAAGGAAAACGAAGCTCTTAATAAAAAAGCTAAATATCGTGTGGGCTATTTGGTATAACACCCTACCTCAGTAGAGTATGAAATACCTTCGAGAATGGATAAGAGGCAAGGATCTTGTACCGAGGAGATATTTTTTATTTATTGTGTTTTCGAGTAGCGAAATCCTCGTGCGTATGAAATGAGCGATCTGATGGACGAAGATATAGACGGGATGTTCTCCGAATAAAAATTAGCTCTGATGAACGAAAATTTGCAACTAGAGAAGTTTATCGTTGGCAAGGTGATAAACGGTAAACGACGCGGAGACGCTAAAAACTGTTGGGTCTAAGCATAATTCCGTTGCGAAAATTGAATAAATTTCAAGCGGAAAATAATGAGCAAAAAAGCGATTTTAGTCATCTGAATATATTCCATTCTGTTCAATGATATACTGCCATCTTTCCACGAGCTCATTATCTTTCTTTCATAGAATTCTTGATATTTTTGGGGAAAGAAGTCATCCAAGTGGTTTTTAAAAACATCCAGGGAACTGAAGGTTTTGTTATTCAAATTGTTCTGTAGCATCCGGAACAAGTGATAGTCTGAAGGTACAAAGTCCGGACTATTAGGTGGGTGCACCAAAACATCCCATCCAAACTGCAATAACTTTTGCCGGGTCATCAGAGAAACGTGTGGTCTAGCGTTGTCCTGGTGAAACACAACACCCTTTCTGTTCGCCAATTCGAGCTCTTTCTGATCGATTGCTCGCTTTAATTTGGTCAGTTATAAGCAGTACTTAATCGAATCAATCGTTGTTTTGGTTGGTAGCAGCTCATAATAGATGATTCCATTCCAATCCCACCAGATACTCAGCATGACCTTCATCGGGCGTAATCCAGACTTTGCGAACATCTAAGCAGCCTCCCCGTGCTTCGACCATGATCTTTTTCGACTGACATTGTTGTAGAAAATCCACTTTTCATCGCCACTGATCATCCGCTTTAAGAATAGTTCGGTTTTATGGCGTTTGAGCAGCAAATCGCAAGCCGAAATTCGGTCCATTACATTCATTTTGCTCAGTTCATGCGAGACCCAAACATCAAACTTGTTTACTGTCCTAAGCTTCCGTAAATGTCTCGAAACAGTTAATTGGTCAATGTTGATGTAATGTCCGACCTCTGTAGTTGCCAAATGCCGGTCGGAGTCGATTAAAGCCTCGATTTGATCGACGTCAGAAGTGACTGGCCGACAAGAACGAGGAACAACTTGGAGATCAAAATCTCTTCAACAAAATTTCGCAAACCTCTTCCAACACACACTTTCGCTTACGGCATTCTATCTGTACACGGCGCATATCTTTTTGTGAGTTTGTGACGCGTTTTTGCCTTTTCAGAAATAAAAAAGCGAAATGCACCTAAAATACACGTTTTTTTTCCATGTCCAAATATAATTAAACTTCGTATTCGTTACGGATCTCGATGAATACTTTCCTAAAATGTTGGCACAAATTTCAGCTTTCACTGAATGTACGACACTTCATATGTATGACACACGTGCGAGTGGAAAAACAACTTCGAACGACATCTGTCGGAATTTCAATACAGAATTATGCATAGATCCAATATTAGTCAGCTGGCGAGAATATTCCTTTAAATTCGATTCATGGATTCCAGCTTTGAATCTAAAATAGCTTTCGCAATCATGATGAGGTAATAGTTTCTCAAGATCCTTCGGAGCAATAGTAACATGCGTTACGTTCCGGAAAATACAAATACGTACATGTGTCAAACCACCCTGTTTAAAATACAACCACGTTGTTTATTATAGAACTGCCGCAACAGGTGAGTCTGAGCAGTTAATGAGAAGTCGCTCTCACAGAGATTCAGATTCCCTATGGTTTTTTGCGTATTCGGACCGATGAAGAGAGGTTTATATTCATTATTATCGTGGGCCGAGAACTGCAAAAGGTATTGAAAATTGAGGTCACTGGCCAGCCCTCGGTGTTTACGATCTGCCGGAACTGGTGCAGGCTTTAAGCACGACGTGTGCGAAGATTAGTTCGCATTTTATCTGTCAAATGTCTTCTGAACACGGAGGCAAGGTCTTCTTGAGCCTCGCATACAGGAAAGGAGAATGCGCTCTGCAGCATTGTGTAAAATTTTCCAACAAACTTGCACGTATACTGGGCTTCAATATGCACAAAAAATGCGAAAAACTCATACATCCTGAAATGGCGAATGCAGAAACCATATTATATTATCCCAACTCCGATCCTGTATTGAGCGCGAAGTCAATTCCGAATCATTTTATAAAATTTCCTTTACAACGCGAGAACTAAAATTCGATGAACTACCTAGCATAGTATGCGAAGTATCTGATAACCTTTTTGTTTATTGCGAGCATTTGCGACATTTGTGAGCCTTACACAACGGGTGATGTATCCCTCTTCTACGTGTGGTTCCAATAGAATACTTTGACGGTAAATACGCCTTCGGTTGCAATGTCATGAAGCATTTTTTGCCCCTGAATTATATCCTGTTACGTCAGACATCTTTCCGCACGATAGAAATAGATAGAAAGAGATTATAAGGATAGAAAATACCATTCGAATTTGGAATGTTAATAGTGAGGTCGCACTGTAGACTTTGCGATTAAAGAGAAATTTTCCCACGTATTACGCAATATGTCGCATTATTGAGAGTGTTACAAATCACAGATAGGTGGCAATCGCGGTGGGTGTATTCCTTGAGTTTTTGTAAGATCGCAGTATCAACGTGGTTACAGTATCGGAAGTTCCCTCGGCGGACTTTTCAATTTTGTGTTTCTTTATGTTTTTCGCGGCGCACGCACGGTTGGCAATGAGGCTTGACGCGAGGAAATTAATATAATCGAGGACGTCCAAGTTAACACGCTGTTGAAAGAAGCTGTCAAATCTCACTTGAAGGAAGCGGGAGCGAATCTTAAGAGAGAGGCCGAGGAAAAATAAACAAACTGATGTAAGGTTTTGGATATAAGTCCACGGCAAAACTCAAGAAAGCTCAATTTCCTCTCGGAAGTTTCAATGGTTACATCATCAAATCAACTGCGCGCAAACGTCGAGTCGGTAAGAATGCTTTTAAATCGGAAAAATAAAATATGTCGGAGTAGAGCGAAGGAATCAAATAAGAAAATGTCTAAAAAGGAGCGAACAATGAAAAAACGCAAGAGCGGTGTCGTCAAATGTCGCGGAGTTACCATAAAGCATATTGTGTCGGACAATTTTTCTTAATCATCGAACATTCGTTTCGCGGCATGTCATTTCTTCTCACTCATTCTAGCGAATGTTTAAAAGGTGAGCTTGATCTCATCTCTCTACCGTCTACGCAAACCAATATCGAAAGCTCGCAATGGATCTATTTCAAGTTCTTATCCTCTCTCTCAGACGACGTCCCCATCAAATTCGTCATACCGAATCACGGGGAAGAATATATAGACTTACCTTGTTGCCGCTTGGCGTACGAATAAAAAAATAACAATGGCAGGCGTCATCGCCACAACCGCCCTGCAAATAGGCCTGGTGAATTATCTGCTACATTCAACGTTCAATCAGATCGACGTATATTTCATTCAAAAACTCATTTCTCCGCCAAGCAACGCTTACGTGTACCGCATATACATAGAGGCAAATTTAATTATACTTAGCCGGCAAAAACCATCTCGTGCTTATGATACGCAGATACAGCCGGGTAAATTGGCGCAATATCCGAAGCGCAGCTTCCCAACCATGCTCTAAATTGGTGAAGCGCTTTTGTACAAGGGGGATGTACATAAAACATTATCGGCCATTTTCATTGTGACGAGTTTAATCAGGATAAATTTTTTATCAACAATGTCGAAGTGCAAATGAAACTTATTTGTTCGAAAGATTTCTTCTGTCTAATGGAGGTAAATATTACGTCAAAAATTAGTATTCGACATACGACGTTGCTCATCAGAAAATTTAGAGTAAATCCTGGAATATTACAGACACATATGAAAATGTTGACCAAGACTACGACTAAATTCCCTCTCACGAGAATCGAAGTTAAGACATTTACAATTCACAGCGGTATCGTGGGCGAATCGTTGGATAATATTTAAACATAATTAGACAGTTGCCTATACGCATAATCATCAGTTTTGTCGATATTGAAAAATTTAACGGCGAAAGAAAATTAATCTCGTTTAATTTAACAAATTACGAAGTAAATTACTTCTCGTTGCATGTCAACGGTACTCAAATCCCCAGCAGACTGTTACAAATTAACTTCTTTATCGCATAAATAGTCTTTGTCGAGGTTTACCACACTCTTTTCTTGGGAATCTTCTTTTTGAACGATTAATTCAATGACACAAGAAGTATATCTCAGTGCTTATACTATTTTTGCTTTCGATCTCATCCCCGATTTACCGACAAATTGAGATGTGAATTGGAATTTCGTGAGACACGGATGTTTACAATTGGTGGTAAGATTTGAAAAATTCCTTGACTAGACGATCAACTGTGCCGTTTACGCAGAATTCGACAATGTACTAGAAATCGATTCTAATCCGATGCGTCAAGTCATTGTCGATTATTTCGGTTACAAAGAAAATGTTCCCTTCCGTTCATATTAACGACAACGACTCTCTATACAAAATCACCGAGGAAATATATGTGTATGTGAAAAAGAAGAGTTCGATCTACTTCAAAACATGAACGTTATAATTTGGTCAAAAAGAAACAGCCACGATTGTCGACAATATGGAAGTGATTGTCGAAGTATATGGTTTCCGGGATAGTGGGGATCGCTTTGTAGCTAAGGAAATAGCTGTTGTAGCGTTTAAGGGCACACAAGTCAAACACTGGATCTTGCTACTGGCGTATCTGTGTGAAGAGCTGAATGAAAAATCGAGACGGTAGAATAATTGATTTTCATGGTATTATCATGGATTCAAGTGGTAGGACCAGGAAATCAAAATATTTTCCCACCCATTTGCGCGAAGTTACGAGACACGTGACCGCTGTCTATACTAGAGACACCAAAAAAGCCTGCTACTTGCAAAGTATATCAACGCGAAACATTTATTCTCTGGAAGGAATGTCTCCTTCGTTCAAACATTTTCCATCCTTTGAAAACGCAGTGTGTTGCAAGTACTATGCTTATAGCAGGCGCAGACGTTTTTAGTGCGCGTTAAGAAGTGCAAAAATTGAAGCATTGTTTTATCGCTCGAAACCAAAGCGTCGACGACGAGGAGAATAACGTTTATGCGATCCGATGCTTGTCTCGAGAAATTGATAATAACGACATTTGCGAGGAGTCGAAAGACAAGAGCAACTGGGAAAGCAGTTTTTCCTTCGAAACTCGCAGGTTACGATTGGAGGATTGGGTGAAGAAGGGTAGTATTGGTACAGCCATGGTGGGTATAAACATTCACAGACCACCTACACGTCTGGCGCCAGGGGCGTGGCCTAATTTTGGGGAGAGGTAGTGGGAGTAGTCTGACGCAACTGTGGTGTGGAGATAGGGCGGTGGGGCTAAGCCCCGAGAATTTTTTATCGTCGCGTGTACCTGACTTCTTTTTATCAACTTTTAGATTTTCTAGAAGGAAGGCATGTGGAGTGTAGCTTTGGAAACTGCCCCGAAGGCCGGTATCCGACGCCATATATACAGGGAAATATATATGTAGGGAAGAGTGGGTCAAAGTTTCATTCTGTATTTACTAAGTTCTTATTTTAACAAAAAAAATATGTGACACGAGATTCCATCGTCTTGACTCGTCGCTGGTAGGGTGCGGACTGACGAGATAACGACTAGGGCAAGGGACAGGCGCAAAAGAGAGGGGATAAACGGGGTGAAGATGGAACTTGATGTAAGAGAGGACTGGATTTATTTTTTATCGCAGTGTCTGCTATGGTGCAACGTTGTGATTGGCCGTCCGCGGTGGGAGTTTTGAATTTTGGCCAATAATCCGATGATCAAGTATAGTGCATGATTTGATTGTCCGTTCATCAGCGCGTTGGCTATGGGGCAAAAGGGAGAGGACATGCAAAGAAAACACGGACGCACGGTCAGATAAAAAACTACGACAAAGTTTCTTTTGTTTTTATCGTAAAAATTTAATTATATATCGACCTTATGACGAGAATAGACCTGAGCATATTTTCAGGTAACATTCATGTTTCGTCAAGATTCGCCAAGCGGTAATGTCGTAAAAAATGTTTTCGAATGTGCGCGAATGTATGAATTACATAGCTCATATGTAAATTTCGCATTTTTCTTTCAAGGTTGTAGTAAAAGGATATCACGATACGAGAGAAATGTTAAAGTTTTTTGAATTTGTTAGTTCTTGCGTAAGGGAGATATTGAGGTAAAGAGAAGTAGAGACCGTTTAAATGTCAGGGGATTACAATTTTACTTAAAAAGTCATGTTGTAGCGTTTATAATAATGTTTCAAACAATTTCTTTAAAATGAATATAAACTATTTCATAAAATACAATTTCAAAGTAATTGTCCAAAAATTCTAAATTTTTTATTTGTCGACTCACATTTTGCGCAATTCTTGATGATTATTGAGAAGCGTTTGTTTCACAACGTTCTCATCGTTAATACGCTTGGGCAGATTTAATACTATTTCTGTGATCAGTAGTCGAGTGCATTCGCTGACAAGTTTCCAAAGCGAAATTAATCGCTCGTGCCATACATTTATATATTTCACAACATCTTCGAAACCGATAGATGATTTCTGCGTCACAACAGATGGATGTAGGTTTTGTACTTCTATGCAGGTGGCAGTGCAGAAGAATCGTTTAAATGGTAAAATGTGTCTTGTTATATGATGGCTTGTTATATTTTGCTTATAGTCTTTGTGAAACGAAAATTTAGTGTAAAGAAAAGAGAGTGGAATATTTATTGCTTAGCATGGGTTCTGCCTGGCACATCGTAGTAATTAGCTGTTCGTTGTACGCGTTTCGAATTTTGGTCAGTCAACCACGTGTCAGTAGTGGAACAAAAGATATGCAGGAAAAACGTAAGCGTTGCCAGATAAATTATTACGATAACGATTCTTTAATCCCGACTTCGTAAAAATTATGTGTACAAGGGACCTATAGGAATATAAGGACCAGAGCATATTTTTGGGCAACGCAAATGTCTCGATAAGTTTCATCAAACAACAGTGACAGAAAGAATGTTCTCGAATGTTTGCAAATGACTTAGAAAAATGAAACTGGGAATAGGGACAAAACGTAGTCTTTTAGAAATTCAATTCAATTTTATTTAAAGGGTAAAATATGATTTGTGATAATTTATACTTGTGGTTGTTCTGGAATGAAAATTTATTGTGAGGAAGAAAGAGTAGAACATTTATTATTTGGCAAGATATCAGCTATGGCGCATTATTGTGATTGACTCCATGCAGCAGGGGTTTCGAATTTTGGATAATCAACCGGGTGATAAAAATGGTGTATGGTTGTGATTGGGCGTTCGCAGAGCGCGTTTCGAATATTGGATAGTCAACCGCGTGTCAGCAATGATGTAAAAAGGAAATGGTTTGCAAAGAATAAGTAGACATTATCAGGTAAGTGACTACGACAATGATTCTTTAATTCATACATCGTAAAAATTTTTATATATCGACTCCACAGCTGAATAAATCTTTGTGCATATTTTCAATTAACGCACATGGGAATGGAGAAACGCACGCGTTGTCAGAAAAAGTTTTCTACTACTGCGCATACTTTGCAAGGTCTCAGCAAACAATTATGCACGAGATTTTTTAATCTGTAGATCGTAAATCTTTTATTTATAAGCTCTGTGAGCGAGTCGAAGTCTAAGTAATATTTTAAGTAATGCACTTTTCCGACAAATTTTAATAAACGGTTAAGCTGAAATTTTTTCTAATCTTCAGATCATAAATTTTGTATACATGCTACGCGGAAAAATCATTAAGTATATTTTCATGTAACACGAGGTCACAAATTTTATTTAGATACGCTTCATAGAGGATTTTGAAAGAAAACGTAGAAAGAAAACATGTTTGAAGTTCAAGAAAGATCCGAATTAATTTTACATAATATAACAAAAATCTTCGACGCTGAAAATTTTCGCCTTGCTCATTTGAGGCAAAGTTATAGCATACCGAATTTATTAGTGGTTGCGCAAGAGAGGGAAAAGATATTAAGGTATTAAAAAGCAAATACTATTTTAAAAGTGAAAATCTATATTTTTTTTAATTTCACGTTTTGCAAAATTTTATTTGTGAAATACTACGTTCTTCATAATTGCTCTAAACAATTACTTCGGAATGTAAAGAAGATGGTTTATAAAATTTAATTTTAAAGTGGCTATTCAAAAATTTTAACCTTTTTATTTGGCGTCGTACACTTTAAACGATGCCACGATATTGATCGACAAGCGTTTGTTATATACGAGGTCTGTTCAAAAAGTATCGCGAATTTTGAATTTCCGCGGGTTACGTATATTCGATTTTCGATTTTTTGTGGCGTTATATTGGTACTCATGTCCCTCACTTATGCCGACTAGTTCAGCCATTTTGAATATTCAGTTTATCTTTGAGAGCTGTTTTGCTTGGACGTGTTTTGACTCGTCTTCGATTTTTGCCTATTCCAAAAAATGGATCAAAGAATCTGTATCAAATTTTGTGTGAAAAACAAAATTAAGTGCGCGGACGCATTCCGAATGTTGACTGTGGCATATGGTGAAGCTACCTTGGACCGAAGCAACGTTTATCGGTGGTACAAAATGTTCTCAGAGGGCCGAGAAGATGTGAACGACGAAGAGCGTGCCGGACGCCCGAGCACGTCAACAACAGACGAAAACATTGATGAAGTGAAGAAAATAGTATTGGCCAATCGTCGAATCACCGTTAGAGAAGTTGCTGAGGACCTAAACATATCGATTGGCTCGTGCCATTCGATTTTTACTAATGATTTGGGCATGAGACGGGTCGCCGCGAAATTCGTACCAAAATTGCTCAATTTCGACCAAAAACAGCATCGCATTAAAATTTCTGGGGAGCTGTTGGACTCTGTCCGCGACGACCCAAATTTGCTCCAGAGGGTTATAACTGGTGACGAATCATGGGTTTATGGTTATGACGTGGAAACCAAAGTTCAATCATCCCAATGGAAGCTGCCGCACGAGCCAAGACCGAAAAAAGCGCGCCAAGTTCGGTCGAATGTGAAGGTTTTGCTTAGAGTTTTCTTCGATTGCAGGGGCGTGGTGCATCATGAGTTCTTGCTACAAGGTACAACGGTCAATAAGGAATATTATCTGCAAGTTATGTGCAATTTGCGCAAAGCAATCCACCAAAAACGCCCGGATTTGTGGAAGAACAAAAATTGGCTTTTGCACCATGATAACGCCCCTGCTCACACATCGTTGCTTATGAACGAATTTTTGGCCAAAAACAACACACTAATGATGCCGCAGCCACCGTATTCCCCAGACCTGGCCCCCTGTGACTTTTTCTTGTTCCCGAAACTGAAGAGGCATGAAAGGACGACGCTACGCTACGATTGAGGAGATAGAGACGGCATCGAAGGAGGAGCTGAACAAGATCACAAAAAATGATTTTTTGAAGTGCTTCGAGGATTGGAGAAAACGTTGGCACAAGTGTGTAATATCTGATGGGAATTACTTTGAAGGAGACAAAATAGATATTCATGAATAAATAAATAATTAAAAAAAAAAACACGAAATTAGCGATACTTTTTGAACAGACCTCGTATAGTTTTAAGAAACAAAATTTATTTGATTAAACTAAATATTTTGATCATTAAACTAAACTTTGATAATTAATAACGAATCTTAACAGCAGAAAATGAAATATATTTTACAACTATTACTAAACATATATTTTGCAAAGAAAATCTGTTTAGATAATAATTATCATTTTACTAAAAGAATTTTATCGTTTTACGTAAATTATTTTAAGATAACTCTATATTCCTATTTTATATTCATGTACATTTTTCATATCGCAATAACTTTATATTCCTATTTTATATTCATGTACATTTTTCATTTCGCAATGAAAATTTGTTTGGATAATAATTATCATTTTACTAAAAGAATTTTATCGTTTTACGTAAATTATGTTAAGATAACTTTATATTCCTATTTTATATTCATGTGCATTTTTCATTTCATATATAAAGAATTTCTCGTAGTAGCCATCCATCCAACTACTGACCCGCGATTCGTACTATTTTACTTCAGTGATTAGACAGAAAACGGTCTTACAAGTTTTCGTCATGTCTTTACATCTCGTGTTTATAATGTGTCTTTGTATGGAGAACGAAAAAGAGATTAAAGAATCAGTAAGTGGAAGAAAGTGAGAAAGAAGGAGAGAGAGAGAGAGAGAGAGAGAGAGAGAGAGAGAGAGAGAATTCATAAATATAAACTAATATTTTACCAAATATTTTATATAAATGAAAATAAATGTTTTGTAATACTAAATATTTAATAATAATTATCAAACATTTAATAACTGATGTAAATATTTTATAATTTTGTTAAATATTTGATTAAATATTTGGAAGCAACTATTATTTTATTTTGTTGATTCAACTCTGAATATAAGTCGTTTATACTGTAGGCCACCAAAATATTTAGTAATTAACATCAAATTTCATTTCAATTACCAAATTTTCTGTCGAAATTTCGAACTAAATGCATTTAATAAGTGTTATCAGTCTTTTTTCAGTGTACATAGTCGGTGTGACGAGGAAGATTACCCGCGAACGTTTGAAAAGTCTGACGTTATGGTCAGTGTGTGCATTGACATTATCAAACGTATTAATCCTTCCATATAATGATAATTTATTCTCATCGAACAATCGCATTATGGCTCTTATTGGCATACACTCGTATTTCCTTGATTAAAATGACAAGAGCATCTAATACATATTTAATTTGTTAATCGTCGTTATAATTCCTGAGGTTGCAAAGTTCAAATTGGCTTTCCACAGGTTGTCGATGTTCGTGATATAATTCGAGCGCGAGAATTTATGGCGTATTAGTCGGTGTAGAATGTACCAGGTGTAGAAGTATGAAACCGGAATTTTTTTGTAAAAATTACACGTTTGTTGTTTGAAAATGATAAAAAATATTTTATTCAAAATAATGTCCATTGCTATTTATACATTTTTCCCACCTCTCAGGCAGTTCATGAATGCCACGCCAAAAAAACATTTCTTTTTTTGAAGCGAATCAGCTATCGAGCCATTTTCGTACATTTTCATACGAATTGAAGCGTTGTTAAGCGAGAGCGTGTACCATTGATGCGAATAGATGATAATCAGACGGAGCCAAATCTGGAAAATAAGCCGCATGCGTTAGTATTTCCCAACTGAACGACTCGATCGTTTCCCTGACCCGTTTTCCTGTGTGTGATGGGGCATTATCATGGAGCAAAATTACTTTTTGTTGCCTTTTTCTATGTTCCGGTCGTTTTTCACGCGATTTAAATCGATCATTTGCTGTTGGTAACGATCAGTGTTAACGGTTTCACCAGGTTTTAGCAGCTCATAATAGATTACACCCTTCTGATCCCACCAAACACAGAGCATTGTCTTCTTTCCAAAGCGATTGCAGTGGATGTCGATGGTTCGCCTGGATTCCCCCATGATTTCTGACGCTTAGGATTCTCAAAATATATCCATTTTTCATCACCTGTCATGATACGATGGACTTTCTTTTGTATCTGTCGAGCAGCATTTCACAAGTGGGTTTCGATTTTCTTGTTGTCTTTCATTCAGTTCATGCGGAACCCATTTTCTCACGTTCTGAGTTTTTCCCATGGCTTTCGAACGAATGGAGACAGCTTTCTGTGTCACATTCAATTCATTCGCGAGTTCTTGTTGAGTTTGAGTATCATCTTCATCCAATAAGGCTTGCAATTCGTTGTCTGCGAACTTTTTCGGTGGTTTCCCACGCTCTTCGTTTCTCATGTCAAAATCACCACTTTTGAATTTTTTGAACCACTCGAAACACTGTGTTTTACCAAGAGCATGTTCACCGTAAGCTTCGACAAGCATTCGATGCAATTCTGCAGCAGTTTCCTTCAAATGATAACAAAAAACCAATGCTGTCTGCAAATCGTAGTTCGTAGGCACAAAACTCGACAGGTTTAAGGTTATAGAAAAATATACCGGTGTATGGAACTTGGGTTGTTTGTTGAAAATCTTTGTCAGCTGTTAGAGGGAGATGATGGCGCTGCAAAAGCGGTCTTACGGTCCCTAAACTGATGACTAGCACCATCTATATGGAAATTCCGGTTTCATATTTCTATACCTGGTAACACGTTCATTGCCAATCACGCTATATCGCGTGATGCGAGTTCTCACCAAACGGCCGATCACGCGTTATCGCGTAACAGATATTTAGAGTACATAAATCCTATTTACATGATAATAAATGCATATAAATAATATATTAACTTATTTTGAGTACAATAAAAACTAAATAAGTAAATAAAAAGAATACAAAATTCCAATTTTCAGCTTGGCAGTGAACGTATTAACCCGGCAAGCCGGACATATAGAGACTATTAACACGGCTTACATAATTTATAATTAATAGCTAATAACCGCGTACTATATAACGACGAATCGATGCGGTCACTATTTGCTATGTCACTCGTGATTGCTGTCCGTGCGTATCCGCGACGCTGATTCGGAGATACAAT
>NW_014555690.1:0-13497 GCF_001313825.1 Dinoponera quadriceps
ATTATAAAGGAAATAGCTAATGCGTTTGAAAGCTTAATTTATGTACTACTAATAACTAAAGAAAAATATATTTCATTTGCGAAAAAGATTCAAGATACAGCTGTAAAATCAAAGTTTGGAAATTGCATACAGTTACGATTCATCGATTCATACAAATTGCTAAATACCAGTCTCGACAAATTGGCATCTTTTCTCAGTAAATACAAATTAAAAATTATCCGGTCAAAATTCTCAAACTTATCGGTCATAGATTTTAGGTTATTGACGCGAAAAGTTGTCTTTCTATACGAATACCTCGATTGTATGGACAAGCTGCAAGATCCGTGTTTATCACCGCACAAATCATTTTAGTTCATTGACGGTTGAGACAGTATCTGAAAGTGATTACGCGTACGCTGCGAACGTCTGGCAGCGATTCTCTATTCGAACTTTGGATGAATATAGCGACTTGTATTTGAAAACTGATGTCTTGTCATTTGCATATATTTTTGAAAATTTCCGCGATAGTTGTATTAATACACAGCTCTACAAAAAAAATTGAAAAAATGAATAATGAGGTCTGGTTATGTTTACTATATGTTTTCGAGGTCGCTGAATCCGAATCCGAGGTCCGTTTAACCCCATCACATCAGGATTTTTCATAACCTCAAAATTTAGATCAAAAACCCTTATTACCCCTTGAATTTTAAACCCCATAACTCCATAACCCCCGGGGTGCTTTTTTAGAGCGTGTTCCTCTTGCCTCACACGAATAACAAAAATAAAGTATTGTAAAAAATGAGCATAAATAAATTAAATGGAAATAACATTTAAGAAGAAGGCTATGTCTGATCTCCTTTTGATCGCTTATGATACCGAACTTGTTTACTTTTGAATGATCTTCGAAGTGATCGACGCTTACGTTTTTTACCATTCGCTACCGTGTCTCTTTTCAAATTCCAACAGTAATCAGCCATCATATATTGATACCCCATGTTTCTTGATATCTCTTTTCCATATCTTTCATGTCTTGATGGCACCTCTCTCCGTGTTATTCACTATAGTCTCCGAGTTTATCTGGAAAGAAATCAACATGTGAATGTAGAAAATGAAGTTTTATGCTCATGTTGCAACCCAGAGCGTGATAATTTTTCACCATCTCACTTACCAATTTTTTGTTATCTAGGCTTTTGTTATTTCCAAGAAAATTTGTGGAGACCTTGTGAAAGCTATTCCACGCAGCTTTCTCTGTGCTATTCATAGAAGAGGTGAAATTGGAATCTTTGAACAGGGTTCGAATCTGTGGACTATCAAAAACTCCTGCCTCCAACTTGGCTTCACTTAGTTTTGGAAATTTTTGAGCTATATACTTAAAACAGTTTCCTGTCTTGTCCAGGGCTTTCACGTATTGCTTCATTAAACCAAGCTTAAGATGCAGAGGCGGAATTAAAATTTTTCATTCATCAATAAGTGGAGGTTTAACTACATTAAAATATCCAGGCTTTAACGCTGCTCTTTTTGGCCAATTTTTTGTGCGGTAATGTTTCTTTTTATCTCTACTATCAAAAGAGCATAAAAAACATGGATACTTTATGTTTCCACTCTGCATACCTAAGACTATATTTATAATTTTAAGGTCTCCACAAATTTGCCACTGGTGATGAGAGTACTGTATTTTTTCAAGAACAATTTTCACGTTATCATACGTTTTTGTCAGTACTGTAGTATTGGAATAGGTGCCAGGACATTTGTATTATGCAATAATATTGCTTTGAAGCTACGAATCGAAGAATCAATGAATAAACGCCACTCGTCTGGTTTGTAAATGTTCTTCTTCATCATGTTAATGAGTCCGGGAATATTGTTACAATACACCAAATCTTGTGATTTGTCATGACTGAAAAAGGGTCTAAAATGTTTCTCCCTGTCTCTATATACTGTAATTTTGACACCTATCTCTACGAGATTTTTTTCTTTCAGTCTTGATGCTAGCAGTTCATGTGCCTCCTTTGACTTCCAACTCTCTACCAAAATCACTAATTTCATCTTGAGTGAACATCTCCGGTGACCCTTTTTCAATTCTATTCTTATCGTAACTCATGCTTGATCCCTCAGATTCATTCTCACTACTTTCCGATTTTTCAAAATCCGTATCATACTCATTTTCCCTTCCCACATCTTCCGTCTCTTCACGTTCTGTATCTAAATCTTTTTTCTTTGGACGACCAGACTTTATTGACGACCAGGTTTTAACAGCAGGAACGACTTTACATGTATTGGCATATTTTATATTTTGTTTGTTTCTGCTGTTGAATTCGCCAATATCTGTCTTACAGAAATAACATTCTTCGATAGATTCAGGCCTGTCCCATTTTACCGATGATGAATATGTCAAAGTTGTAAGATCCTTGTTATTATAGCATTTAAGTAACATATTATAACAATTTATACACACAACATCTGGAACACAGTTATCGTTAAAGTTCGCTACATTAATTCCAAAACAAAATTTGTAAGCGTCAATAACAGTATTAGTGATTTTTCTCTTGAAATTCGGGAAATGATAGGCACCACAGACATAACAAAACTGATTTGGTTTCTTCTTATCCACATGAATATGTTGACTAGATGTTACTTGACTAGGTGCTACTTGACTAGAAATAGATTCACTACCTGATTTATTAGATGATTGACTAGATGATTGAGTAGATGGTTGACTAGAAGAAAGACTAGAGATTGTTCTGAGTCTTGTGGCTTTATACCCTGTAGAAGCCAAAGTACCCACCTCTACAGAGCTGCGGTCGCTTGATGACGACGCCTGCGGGCCCGCTTTCTCACCCTGGCCAGCCGCCGATACTAAGGATCTGACTCTCTGCATTGTAATACACTTGCGTGTGCCTGCCATGACGGCATGAAAGCCGTAATCCAGGGACTCAGTCGGATAGCGGGCCAACTCCGTTGCCCGCCGTCACCGCGAGGAAGTGCCATGGTTGCAGGCACACGCAAGATATAATAGGTATTTAGCTAAACACTAGAATTTTATAGTTATGGAAATACGAAAGGTTAAGGAATTGAGAGGTTATGTATATATTAAGGATTTCACTACAATGAATTTATTCTTGTCGAAGAGCATATCCAGCCCAAATTTCGGAAATGAGTGCCGTATTGGAACTGTTGCCTCTTGCATTTTGAGGTTATGGGGTTATGGAGTTATGTGGTTTAGGGGTTGAAGGGTTGGAGGTTTAGGACTTAGGGTTTTTGGGGTTTTTGGTATGATGGGGTTATGGGGTTTAAAATTCAAGGGGTAATAAGGGTTTTTGGTATAAATTTTGAGGTTATGAAAAATCCTGATGTGATGGGGTTAATCGGACCTCGGATTCGGATTCAGCGACCTCGAAAACATATAGTAAACATAGCCAGACCTCATTATTCATTTTTTCAATTTTTTTGTGGAGCTGTGTATTGCTTCCTATTAAATATCGATTACTTCTAGTGACCCAGATGGAAGCGAATATGACAACGGCGGGCTTACGTAAAATTCTGAGATAGTTCAGGTGGCATCGCTGAGATAAATGATACGCCGATAAATGGCATCGCCGAAACTGCCGAGAGAACGTTATATGGAAACTTCAAATCGCTTGAGTCAGCGTTATATGGATTCGAGCTCCCTGAAGCGGTTGATTTCGAGAACAGTGCAACGGCGGCAATGGAGCTTAACACTAAACGTCAAATGACCCCTTTCAAAATTTATTTTAAAATCGTACATTCATTGTTATTTCTTTCGCTCATTTGACTTTCTGTAAATTCTTATATTATCTGATTATTCAATTTCTCGCTTTCTGTTTTTCTCTTAGCTTATTTTTTATAGCGAAACATTTTTTACCTACCTTACGTACCATGAGGGTCATTTGACCCCATACGAAGTTTACGTATTTTTCGGCAGTTCTCCAACTTGAATTTTAGTTCTAAACTTAGATATGCTTCTCAAGTGAACGTTTCATTTATCCGAACATGATATGTGTGTTTGGTTTCGGCGTGAGCACGTGGACGACCTGATCGGGTCCATACAACGTAACGCATACACAAAAGAGACCCTTATCGGAGATTCATAAGCATCACCCCCTCCCATTAGTTTTCTATAGTTAAAGGAAATAGAAATGCAGTCGTATATTGAGAGTCAGAGAGTAAAGATCAGAGCATATAAAAAATCAAGTTCGACAAGGCATAATAATACACGGCAGTTTCCGTTACATTGTGACATTGTGACAATTTCCGTTACATTCAATTGGCCTTGTGTTTTACTGTAATTCTGAATATGTCCGCACGGTCAGTGAAACAATTATTGGAAAGAATTCGAAAAATAAGTGAAGCGAATTCAGGCGGGGAATGTTCTATATCTGAAGATGAGCAAAGTAAAAGTCGAAGTGATTTTCCAGACAATGAGGAAAGTCAGCATGATGATGTGTTTGACGATGAAGATGAGAATGTTTTGAATGTCCGTAGAGAACAAAGACGCCGAAGATTTTTATCGGATTCTGAAAGTGATAATGAGCAGAATATTGAAGACATTGTAACGGCTCGTGATGAAACAGTTTGGCATCGAATCAAAGAAGGGCCGACAAGCGAGAGACCACCATTTACCTTTAAAGAAGTGTTATGTCCAACGGCACACGCCAAACGAAGATTTATGTCTGGTAAAGTCAAATCAGCATTTTCGGTGATAATAGATCATACCATTATTGACAGGATAAAAAAATGTACAGAAGCAGAAGCCTTACGAGTTTTGGGGTCTAAATGGGATCTGCCTATTCCAAAATTATATACCTTCATCGCAGTTTTATATGCACGTGGTGCTTATCAGGCAAAAAATTTATCTATTTCATACCTGTGGAATTCGAAATGGAGACCTCCTTTATTTTCGAATGCTATGAGCGCAGAAACGCTTTCTCAGAAATTTCGAGATTTCTCCGATTCAACAACAGAATGCAACGAATCCAACGTTTGAGTATGGACAAATTCGCTCTAATTTCAGACGTATAGAACAGTTCATTGAAAATAGCCAAAGTTGTTACAAGCCAGGCGCGGATCTAAGCATTGACGAGCAACTTTTTCCCAGGAAAACAAGATACAAATTTACGCAATACATGTCAAATAAACCTGACAAATTTGGAATAAAATTTTGGTTAGCTTCTGATGTTAAAACCAAATATGTTGTAAACGGGTTGCCATACTTAGGACGAAATAAAACATGACCGGCGTCAATACCACGGAGTGAATTTTTTGTCATGAAATTAGCCGAACCTTTCACCAACTTTAGGAGAAATATTACAACGGACAATTTTTTCATCACTGCATCTCTTGTTGCAAAATTGTTGGCAAAAGGGACAACATTAGTTGGAACAATACGTGCGAACAAAAAAGAATTGCCCGCACTTGCGAAAACGACAAAAGATAATTTGAAACTTTTTTCTACAATAACATATAAATCAAATGACTGTACGCTAACAATTTATAAATGAAAACCGAGAAAAAAAGTTATGATACTGAGTACCAAACATAAATCCGTCAAAACCAAAAACAATAAAAGCAAAACACCCGAAACAATCAGTTATTATAATAAAACTAAATTTGGTGTCGATATGGTTGACCAAATGGCGCGAAAATATAGCGTCAAATCCAAGTGCAGTAGATGGCCTGTACAAATATTTTTTAATATCTTGGATTTCGCTGGAATTAATGCATGGATACACTATCAAACAACTGGATTGAAGATATCAAGGCAACGTTTTCTGTTACAATTAGCAGACGAGCTCGTTACAAAGCATCACGAATTTCATGGAGAAGGAAAGGAAAACCAACAAAAAGGAACATCAAGCAGCTCCAACAATAATTCGCAATCACGGAAAAAATGACAAATAAGATTGTGCACATGCAATAAAACAACTCAAACTTGTATAATTTGTAAAAGATTTGTCTGCGGGAAATGTACAAAGGAGAAACCAATCATCCGTAAAAAATGTAATTAATTGATTATTTTGTTTATAGAAATAAAAATATATGTTTGATTATTTTATTAGAAATTAGAAATTATGTTGCAAATTATTTCCTTTAATAAATTAGAAATTTCTTTCTGAAAATCAACGTTTATTTTATAAGGGGTCAAATGACCCCTCATGGTAAGAATAGGTAGGTGTAAATTACCGATACGTTTAGTGTTAATTTGGCGACTGAAGCGGCAACCGCGGCAACAGACAACGAGGCTCCTGAGACGGCACCTGCGGCGACAGACAACGATGCTCCTGCGACGGTAACCGCGGCGACAACTCTGAAACGCATCATGCGACAATTCACGAATTCAACATGATGCTGCAAATAGTCTCAATTGCTGGATTTGTCATGTTAAAGCTCTTCTATTGTTGAAACGCGCGGAAACTCTACTGTTGTTAAATCGAAAATTAACGCGTCGATGCTCAATTCTCAGTCAGTACCCCGTTCTCGCGAGGACGATGATAACGTATTATACGAAGGCACCTTCCCTCGATACGACACCGGCAAGTACGTAGTTTGAGCGATCAACGTTTTAACCGGCAAGCCCCGAGTTCCAATCCATATCGATTTTGCTCGGTCGAAAATTAAAGGGACCAGAAGACGCATAGTCTTGCCAAATGCGTGTCGCGGTATCTCACTTTATACTGAATACAATCAGAGTAAATGAGAACATTGATGTTTTTGTTCATATAATGGCCTCAATCCTCGTGTCAATTCAAAGGACTCGAGACGATGGAAGTATCCGTGTTTCAGAATCCGTATGTCCGATGGATCACGCGAGCGTGTGCAACGCGCGGTCGATCAGAGCCTTGGTACATTCTACGAATTCGCGATCGCCGACGTTCCACACGATCCGTGTTGTGTTCGAGTGGTAATGTGCATGCGAACTAAACGATTCGTCATCGTTGCCATATCGTCCTCGTCAATGACCGACGTTGCAAATTCAACCTTAAATACACTGAGGTATCGCTCTGTATAATGGTCGACTCATGGATTGTGCGAATTATTGAGCAAGGAGGATCGCCCCGAAGAAATAATGACAAGAAAAGGCGCAAAACTTCATCTCTTGAAGCGGTCCTTCAGCGCGATCGTTCTAGTAACGCATTTGTATCCGACCACCACTAGGCGACTGGCGCACAAAGTTCGACTGATCAATTGCGGCATACTCCCTAGAAGCGACTTCAAAACCTCTGGACAAACTCGTAAAAACGTATGGCGTGTCCGACAGCGCCAGGTACGTTCATTTTCAAGGCTATAAGTATTACTTGAGATTGCGATTCAATAACTTCGATAAAGATTCCCTACTCGGTTCTCAAATTGTATGCTCTTTAGTGAAGGAATGCGTAACGGACATAAGACAATTCTAACCATGTTCGGCGACTCGTGATGTATAGTTAGTTCAACGATTCATTAAATGTAACGTTTCCTGATAATGTGCTCGATCGTTACTACTCTCACAATCCCCTTTCTTACCGAAACAAGTTTTAGGCAAAAATCCGACTCGAATTGATAAGTTAGACGCTGTGTGACGATGACATGGCCGCTCGAGGACTACGCAAATTTATTCACAGCGTAAGTATAGCCTTCGACGTTGGTAAAAATTCGACATTGTTCTTCAGCGTTAGAATGAAGCCGTCTTGTCTCTGGTCAAGAGCGCTCATTCGTTGGCTTGCCGTTTTGCGTTGATTCCGATTCGTCGCGGCGTCGAGAATGTAATCATGGTGAGCTGGATGCAGGCAGAACGATTCGCTAAGTTGCTACACATCGGATGTTTGGTTTACGCTTTCGAGGAAACCAACGGTTTGTCTCTGTCCGCCGTGTGTAGGCATGCGTTTCAGCGTTTCGACGACATCGCCGAGCAGAATTTTCCGGATGTGCGAATGATGAAGCGCGATGACAACGTAACACACTTCAGACAGGCACTGGTGTGAGACGGGGTCATCGGTACGGCGACTTGCGTATTGGACGCTGTTGCGCTCGAACACTTGCGAGCCAACGGACCGCTTCTAGAACGTACCAATCGCCAGGCTAGATACGTCAACAGAGTTCAAAAAGTCATTTTCCTGGTTGGCGTAGGTTGGTAGTAAATAAGCAAGGTATGTCCTAAGCCATGGGGCGCCGGGCGGGGTGCGGGGAGCGGGGAGCGGGGAAGAAAACGTATCTTCCCCGCTCCCCGCACCCCGCCCGGCGCCGGCTTCGGTTTCGCTCTGTGAGATGCCTTCCGTGTCGCTCCGCGACACACGCGCGCGCGTCCGATGACGTGCACATCGTGACTGAGGAGAAAGATGACGGTGAGCCGGTGGTTTATTCGCGGGGTGCGGATGACGCCGCGCGCGCGATATTTCGACGGCGCGATGATACATATCCGCGGGATATGCGATATGTGAAAGTCTTTGTTGGGGAACAGTGTGCGTATTTAAAAATAAAAGAGGAAATTGTTTTTCCGCAGGATGGGTGGTTTTGTGCATATATAACGATCGATGTGTGTGTTTTTTGCGGAAAAAATGTTTCCTGTTTGCGAGAGAGAGAGAGAGAGAGAGAGAGAGAGAGAGAGAGAGAGACAGAAAATAGATAATCCGTTTCTGTTTTTCCGGTAAAGGGGGTATATATTTCTAATTTTTCCGTCGGAGTGAATAGAAATATCTCGTTTTTTTTGTCGGATTGACGTGTTTTTGTGCGTGTGTAGACTGAGGGAGTGGTGATACAAGAAAGAGAGAGAGAGAACGATGGAGAGTAGCGAGTCAATTGAATTGTCACGTAACAAATATATGAAGAAGAGTATCGATACGCAGCGATGCGTCGTTACTCAGGAACAGCAGCAACGAGCCGATGTTGAAAGACTATTGCGATCGATCAAGTTTGACGACGACGACGATGTGAAGGAGGATGATCATACAAAAGAAAGAAAGACAAAGAAACAGAGGAAGGATGATGTAATAGTGACGATCGATGATGATGATGATGATGATGATGAAGATACTGTTAAAAATAACGAAGAGTTGGTGGAAGAGGAGGAGGAGGAGGAGGGAGTAATGCCGTTCACTCCTCTCGATTTGTTGCGCGAATTATGGTCGTTGGAAATCACACCGTTGCGTAATATTCGACTGATGACGGCCGCCGTGTGCAGCAGACAGTCGAAAATTAACGCCGTTCGAGACATTGCGAATGCGGATCAATGCAAAAAAAACCAAGCGGCCGCTTTGCGCGACGTGCTCGTGAATCTGCACGAATTGTGGCTGTCCGGCGGACCTTCGCGCAACGCTCCTTGTAGCGTCGACGACATGATAAAGATTATACGCGAGAATACACCGCGAAAATTATATTTGGCTTCTTACATTAACGGGATTCTCTCGGAGGAGAGTTTCTACGATTGGATCCATTATTACGAGGAGTATGTATCAAATATAACGGAGACCGCTGCTGCTGCCAATCGAGTCGATAATTATAATGCCGGTACGAAAGTGCCAGCGATAACGGATAAGAGAATTGTCGAGGAAAAAAAAAGCAGGAAGCAATAATGAAGATCGTTGAAGAGGGAGGAAGTGGTTGATTGGACGCATTGTTTAATGATTGTCGCAAGATCATGCGCGATTGCATGCAACAATATATCGCAAAGGTGGAGGATCGGCGCATACTCACGTTGAAATCACCGGGCGAGAGGGGCACCGAGCTTGTTCGTCTGCAAATTTACGACACCAAAGATATCTTAGGACGGGAGCCTCGCACTTGGTAGAAGTATGCAAAAATAAGAACTCAATTCCTAAGTTCAGGCAGTGAGCGTAAGAAATTGCTCATGAGGAATTTGATGGATCAGATAGCCGATGAATTGAGAGCGATACTGGGAGTTGTTCGTGAGAATCAACAACAATTTCAATTTCTCGATAATTGAGAGAGAGGTATGTATAAAATAAAATAATAATAATGATAATAATAAATAAAGAAGTTTATATATATATGTGTGATATTTTTTCTTTTTCAGGAAAAATGGAGTCTCGTACTTTTGTGGAGATATTATATATACAGGGTGTCCCAGACCACCCGTCTCACCCGATTTTTTCGTAAACGCGACATTTTAAAGAAAAATGTTTCAGACAAAAGTTTTGTGACTTCGAGGGGCACATAAGATGGTGTCATTGGTTTGACCTTGGATAGTCGTTTGAAGATCACGTGAAGGTCACCTTTAATTTCTTAAATGGAAACCCCCATTTTTCAATGCATATTCTTGTAGCTTATCTCGAGAGCTTTCCAAAGCGCTATAATAAAACGTTTTTTTAATCAGTACTTGTCGAGTTATGAGGATTGAAAGTTACGCTACAATAGATCTAGAGTTGCCCGTGAACGGTTGAACGAAATGTTTCCAGATAAATGGATTGGCAAATATGGCCCACATCATTGGCCACCACGATCACCGGACCTCTCTGTTCTCGATTACTATTTGTAGGGAAAACTAAAAGATCTGGTATACCGCAAACGCCCAACGACAAAAAATTATATGATTCGTAGAATACGTCTCGCTATTCGTTCTCTACATGTTGATGAAATTCTTCATGCAACAAATAATTTCGAGAAAAGAGTACTTGCTTGCATTGAAGCAAACGGTGGACATTTCGAACACCAGGCCTAATAACATCAGCCACACACACACACACACACGCGCGCGCGCGTATAGCAGAGAGGGTTTAGAGTCGATAAATACTACGGGAGTGACGAACCGTGGGGTCCTTATCTCTGTTGACACACACACATTCACAAACACAAACACACAAACACACAAAGAGATATAAATCCGACCGTGCAAGCTCCACCTTGGGTAATGTTAATGCCGGCGGTACCGTAACTTTCAACCCTTATAACTCGAAAAGTACTGATTAAAAAAACGTTTCATTATAGCGTTTTGGAAAGCTCTCGAGGTGACCTACAAGAATATGCATTGAAAAATGGGGGTTTCTATTTAAGAAATTAAAGGTGACCTTCACGTGATCTTCAAACGACTATCCAAGGTCAAATGACACCATCTTATGTGCCCCTCGAAGTCACAAAACTTTTGCCTGAAACATTTTTCTTTAAAATGTCGCGTTTACGAAAAAATCGGGTGAGACGGGTGGTCTGGGACACCCTGTATATGCATCGATATGTGAGAAAAAAATGCTCCTTAGGCGTGATGACGACGACGACGACGACGACGATGATAATGATGATGATGATGATGATATTTCTTGATAGTTGAGAGAGAGAGAAAGGGAGAATAATCCAATATATATATATATATATGTTTTCTGAATGAAATAATAAAAAAATACACCATTATAAAAAATAATGAAATAAAATATATATACTTTACTTCTCACCATATTTGTGATCTATTCTTTTATTTAACACATTCTTCTTCCTCCTCCTCCTCCTCCCTCTGCGATAAGATAAAAAAAATGCGTATCATATCGTGATCTATTTTTTAAATTTATTTATACTATCTATTTATTTATTTGTTTATACTATCTATTTATTTATACTTTTTTTATTTTCACACTATCACACGAACGAATAAATACGACCACTATCACCGCCGTTTAACACGTTGAATGCTACGGGGGTCACTTGTGACCGGCGCTGTGATGTTACCGCGTTTTATTAAATTACGTGTGTGACGTATAATTGCATCTATAAAATAGGTTGTACAGCCGGTAATGAACTAATGAAACAAGCTAACAGATGCGTATCCTGAAATATATTTATTTACTGCAGTTTTAGTGATTTAATTGAATCAATTAGGCGTTTGTACGATCGACGGAAATGAGCGTGGCATTCAACGTGTTAATAAATAATTTGCGATTCATAGAAGAAGATAAAAAGAAAAAACAGTTATATGGTTAAAATAAAAATTTTTTAATATTTATTTTTTATTTGTTGAAAATTAAGGCGACGAATTCGCAATCGATTATATTGTTTCGATCGAACGAATCGCTATTTAGTATTGCCTTAGTGATATTTGCATCATCGGGTATTGTGCGCGCGATGTCGAGAAATTGTCGTAATTTCGCGTCGACGTTATTAGTAATTGCACATAACGAGTTGGCGATGCGGTTTATACAATATCTGAGTTTGTATATATTGATAACGGTGGCCTGCGACACGGATAGGCGACGAGCCGTGGATGTTTCCAGTGTCAGTATCGCTAGATTATTGATTTTTCCGAAGCGTAGCGTTAGATTTTCAATTTGAATATTATTTGGGAAATCTCCTCCTCCTCCTCCTCCTCCCATATTGTTGCCGCTGCGTCGTAGATTCAACATCACGTTTGATTCTTGCTCGAGGAAGTTTTTCCACACGGTCGTTGAGAGTGGGATTTCCTTGCCGTTATTGTCGCCTATAACGACGTTTACGCGGGATGGAAGTGTCGCTGTGATTCCTATTTCGATGAATTTGTAACCCGTTTTCGCCAGTAGATATTTTCTCGTCAAGATTCGCACAGGAGTGTTGACGCTTTCGTCATTTCTAGTGAACAAAATGGTGGTAGTAATGTAAAAGTGTTTTTTATAAACAATAATAATAATAAAACTCACTCGTTCCATTTGTTGTTATTTTTTTGTTACGAGCCTGACCACCGTTGTTATTTATAACAGGTTCTTCTGTTGAAACGTCATCATCATCGTGTGATTTTCGTTTTTTCGTGTTGCTTATCTCATCGTTGGACTGACGGTTGTTGGTAAAGGGGAAACGTTCGTTGTTGATTAACGCGTACATTATGATGCGCGATCTTTCTCTCTCTTTCGCGGTTAAGACGGGAATGAAGGGAAGAAAAAGATTACGTGGAGTTATTGGAGAATCGTGGTCATTCGTTGTATTCTTCTCTCTCTCTCTCTCTTTCTTACATTATTGTTCCCTCTCTCTCCCCTCTCCTATTTCTTTTCTCTCGTTTGTGAAAGAGTCGATTTGGATCAATCGGCCGAGCAGGTCTCGTAATTGTTTTATGAAATTGTCCCGCCGGCAAGCGACACCTACGATCTGCAGGTCGAACTTACCGGTAGCCGTGACGAATTCGGTAAAATCGTTAAATTTGTAATAGAAATGATTTTTAACGAAGTATAAATTTCAGTCGGTATATCGAAATGCGGTCGTTAATCCGGTTGGTATTCCTGGAAATATCTCGTCGATTGAACGATGACTCATGATTCTTGTTGAACAATCGTCTATTTCCCCGACTATGTGATCGTTGTACACAATGAAACTCCGTCCTTTGTTAGTGTTTATTGCGGTATTGATTCTGGCTGTAGGTGGAAGGCCGAAATCTTTGAACGAAAGTCTTTGAATCAATTCGTAACTAGGATATGACACTACATATATGAAATTATCTGCAAATATCTTAAGGTTGCCCGCGGGTTTCTGATATGCAGCCGTTAGGTGTGTGAAATTTTCAGAAAGAAATTACATGTAATCTGATATTACGATCGAACTTTCATAGGTATTTTCGTT
>NW_014555691.1:0-511 GCF_001313825.1 Dinoponera quadriceps
CTCGTAAAGCATAACATGCCGTAAATGCACATTTCCGACACTCATTTTGAGAATAATCTTTCTCGAAGCAGTTCGTATCTACACAAATTCTTTTGTTTGAAATGAACGCTGCACACATCACCTTTCCAACGATATGTCTTACGGAGATGGCGGTATTAATGACAAAACTTTACGCCGCTTCTAACGCCATCTATTGCACATCCGCACGAACTTTTGCACTCACCCAATACATGAAATCTTGACTTGACTGGATCCTGGCTGATAGATCTCTTTCTCAACGAGCACCTGTATATCATTTCATTATATGGAAAATACTGGCAAGAAGAAACATTGAAAGACTTTATCAAATAAATTTTATGTAATAAAATTATGTACTGCGTGTTTTGTATTTAATCTTTACTGAATATGCGATATTCATATATTGCCTTAAACCTGAAAATTGTTCAAAAAAATTTCTTTATTATTACAATTAAACGTTAATCGATTAACGATTAAACGTTATCTAGCTAAT